>NC_080633.1:130978238-131278238 GCF_027579445.1 Ammospiza nelsoni
AAATAAGAGAGCTCAAAAGTACAGAAGACAATTCATATTCTCATTTCATTAATTTATTTCTATTGAATACATGACCAAACATGAACATAATTACACTAAAAATAAGAAATATGCTGTACATATAATTCATGAAAAGCCCAAAGCATAAAAGATGTGCTTTATCAACTTTTACATAAACTAGATATCTGACAGATTACATCAATGGGCATACAGAAGAGAGAATACTATCTAAATGTGATGATCCATTGCCATATGTGCTCCATAACCCTCCTCACTAATGTTGAGCCAGATACTGTACTCAATAACTCTTATATTTAATCATATCTTCTCTTAATTTTCAAAGTATTGTTTTATTTACAAAATTTCCATTATTTCCCCACTTTAATGGGGAAGTTCTAATATTATATTATATTTTATATTGTATTTACACAATATTTGTTTAGGGTTTAATTATTTTTATTCCAAAAGTAAAACAAGCTTAGGTACTTTTGAGGGCAGCAGGAGATAAGAAGAGGCAGTCAGCCACTTGTTTGTTTATTCAGACTATTCATTTAAAGATTTATTATTTATTATTAATTATATAGCTGAATAAACATTATTTTAATTTATTTTTTGCATCATATTATTAGAACATGGTCTTTTTTCCACTGGTATGACAGTTATAAACACTGAAATTCAAAAAGACATGGCTCGAACTCTGGTCAGTCTGACTCCTTTCATGTCAACCTTTCCAAAGGCAGTGGTCTATTTTTCCAAGATTCCTGGATATGAGGCAGCACAGCCAAAGATATTTCTTCAGCTTGGCACAAACCCCAGACAATCAGCCCCAGAAGCTCTACAGTGACAGATGGGGAACCCAGGCTAAATGTGTAAGAGTTGGTAGATACAGGCAAACTCTCACTCTAAGAGCTGAAATGGTTGGAACTCCCCATCCCTTCCATTCACATTGTCAGAGTACCCATTCATTGCATAACCATGAAATGTTCTCAAAGGTTCAGAAAGCAGAACTCCAAAATTATTTGCTATTCTGCAAATACACAGTTTCTAAATCTCCTGGAGAAAAAATAACCTTTTTTTTTTTTACCCAGACCTGTCTACTTCATCTTGAAAATACATCAGAAATTAGGAAAACACTTAGGAAAGCCAGAGCATGCACTAATATGCTGTGCTGAAAGTGGTATCAACACTTTGCAGCACAAATGAGTTTGGATGGAAACTCAGAAGTCAGGTCAGCAAATTACTTTGCTCTGGCAAATGTTTGTCTTAACTGAACTGGCTGCAAGACCAAGGCAACACCTAGATTCTTCTTGTTCAGACATGACTTTTGGAAAACAAATGGTTTTCTTTTTAACTTTTCAAAATGCCTTGTATTCAACTGAAGAGTGTAAATCACATTAAAATGAAGAATTAAAAATATTTAGCTATTTAATTAAACTATATATCCACACTAATCCTATCACTGCATTTCTCAAATAGATTTAGCATTCCATGTGATACTGAGAATGTCAGGATAACCTCAAATACACCACATTTGAGTTTGAATTTGCTGTACTTAAATCCTGTTATTTAGAGATACTCAACATAATTGGCTCATGTATTACAGGTAAGCTAATTTTAGCTGTTAAATAAAACTGAAAAGTTACACAATGCACTGTTTTCCTGATACCAGTTTTAAGTACTTCTGCCACCTTACACAAGTATATATTAAGTATTTTGAACATATTAGTTCTATTTGAGTGCACAGGTAAAATTAAATCGGCTCATACAACACAGGAGTGATCGAATGTTTTAAAGATTACAAGTGAATAACAGTTCCTGCAATACTAATTTTTATACAGTCTGCAGATTTCTGGTAACAATAGAGCCTGCCCCTGAGAAACTTCACAGCACATGAGAAAAATAGAACTAATTTAAATGTTTCCAAAGTTGTACACCTTAAAGATCATCTGTCTGTTCAAAATTAATTCAGTTTGCTCAGCTATAGGAGTCTGTACTAGATTGCAAGTCATCACAGAGGTTATCCAGTTGAGTTTAAAAAATAAAATACCATTGAAATTCCAACCTGCGTTGCCTAATCCTGACTGTGAACTGTTCCTTTCTACATAAAACCAGCTCTTCGGTCACTTGGTAATGGCCCAACTTCAATTGCTGACCACAACTGGCTATTCATAACATCATAGGAAGGAATTTCTGTGGGAGCTTCTGAACAGTAATGTTTGGGTAGAAAGGGACAATGTGGTTGAATATTAACTCTGACTGCATTCTGAATCAGAAAAATGAGATTATTAGTACCTTTGTATTAGAACCAGAACATTGGAATCCTGGGAGTGACCTGTAGCTTCTTTTTTGAAACTGCTACAGAGCTGAACCGTGAAAATTACTGAAAAAAAATTCAAATGTGGAACAAATACATTTCTATATACAATAATTTCTGCATTAAAAATAAGATGCTTAATTTATCGTTGCTTTTATCAAACGCACTATGATATTATTTAGTTCCTTGTTACTAAAATTTAAAAAACCTGAAGTTGACCTAGTCAAAATGCATTTACTACCACCAAGAGTCTATGATTTTCAGTCCTATCTATTTAGCATTTCATTACAAAAAAAGTAGCCATCTTATATGAATCATTTACATCACTAAAGAGGCAGTGAGAGCACTACAATTCAATTATAAAACCTGGAAATAGTTTAAACACTATTTGAAAATAAACAGCTGCAGTCCCTTATGGCCATGTCTGGGAAGTGTCCAAATGCAAGTTAAAGATCCCATGGCGTTTTTTCAAAATGGGAGGGAACTATCCCAATATGCTGGCCAACATATATTTTCTCAATTAAAACCAGATTTCAATGTCCAAAGCTATGTGTCAGCAATTGCTGAGAGCCTATACCTGTCATGTTTTCAAAACACTTGAAACCAACAATAGGTATCTAGTCACCTTGCTGAATAATGCTTTTCCAGATGCCATAAGTGGGAAAGGTAAATGCATTTTCATAAATAAAGGAAGCACAGATACATCAGCCTCTACCATTATGAAAATAGAAATGATCATTTGAACCCACATGTAGATTTTTTTTTTCCAATAACAGAAGTGTTAAATATGACTTTGTTGGCCATATGGAACACTTTGATACTATCAGATTTTAAAGTGAACAGAAATCCAATGGAACACACATGCACACACACAAAATAAAGGTAGCAGAAAAAAATCTCATATCTGCCATTCCCTAACTTCTACACATTTAATGAGTTAAACATTTAAAAAAGAAAAGGCTTTTCAACAACTTCTTTTTAATTACTTTTACAGAATTTTCTAGGTTATGAGCTGTTTAAAGAAAAGGTGGAGAGATTTCTTTTATGTACTTTAAAGCCTTCATACCTCTTACTACCCCCACCACTGAAGAGCTCAACTCTTTAATTGCCAATACTGAAGCTCAAAGTCCTATCCCCAGAACTACATGATCAACTACATTATCTACACTGTTATCCTGAGTTAAAAGAAAAGAAAGAGCAGACAATGAGTTTTTACAAAAAAGTTATAAATCCAGATGAGATGCAGGCTTTCCAGTTCTCCCAGTCCCATATTTCCCAGGAGTCTAAGGCTCCTGCCATTTGGCATTGAGTCCCCATCCTCACAGTGCTTTGTTCTTGTTTTGCCAAAACACTTCTAATCTTAAGTGATTCTATTAAGGGAAAAAAATGGAAAAAAGGCAAAAGTGCTTCTTTGACTAAAGATATTGCCCAGCTTTGACTAAAGATATTGTCACAGTGCAGTTGAACAGAACATCTCAAAGTCAAACAGGATTGAAAGAGTTCAGGGAACTCAACTACAGAGGCTAACTTCCTAAAAACTTGCATGACAGTGCTTTTTATTTTTTAAAAAAATCAATTTTTAAAGTAAGATTTTACAAACTAATCCTTTTTAGTCACAATCTCAGAATTTTAGAACACATGTATTGCTGAAGGATTTATGGCATATTGAGAGAAACTGACCGCAACATAAGCAGAGAGATGAAAACACCTCTTCCTCAAGAGGATTTGCAGAATTACTTGAGGGAAAGTTGAACAAGCTGTCTTATTCCTGCATTGTGCAAGTACCTTTCTACAACCAGAACTTACTGGCAGTCGCCAGATTTATGCAACTCACTGGAAGCAGTCAATCTAGTTAGCATAGTATAGTACGTTCCTCCTTGCTGCTACTCCCGTGGACATGAAATCTCCAACTGCAGCCAGCAGAGGAACAGACTGCACTTGAGGACAAGTTTACTTCTCTCTTAGACAAAGTACTAAGTGCTGGATCTTTGTAAGACAGTAGATGCAGTGGTGATCCAAGCCTGGAAAAACATTTGATATTTAACATTGCTGTAGTGCACAGCATACTGAGGTTGTGAGGATAATGGCAGAGGACGGAGCACACACAGACTGGTGATTGTTAAAAGAGGCTTTACTTTCTCTTCCTTGGTATGGATTAACTTGACATTTACCACTGTTACCAACCTGCTCCTGCCCACACTACTCTCCCTTCCTGAATTGCTCAGCAGTACCACCATCTGCTACCCTTGCCTCAATTTCAGCTAAACTTAAGATGTCAGACATTTTGTTTGCTACAATCAACTAATTGCAAAATCACCAGAGAGAAAGGGAGGGAGAAATTGCATTACCACAAAATACTTCTGCCCACAAATTCTGTGAGAAAGAAAACTTCCAAATATAGCCTTGCAGTTCAGGCAGTTGAACTGCTATTTTAAATCAAATTTTGAAAACTACAGGACGCTGCCAGAAATCTTTTTCTAAAAATGTATACTTACCGAATTTAAATACACCCTCCAAAGTAAGCCTACATGAATACTGTGTTTTCAGTAACTCACACTATTAACATTCATATTTTTCCAAAGAAAAATATAAGAATAAACCAGGTTTTAAAAGCAATTAAGAAGATATAAATGTTGCACACTGCCTGAGCACAGTTTTCATAAGACCAGAGTCCTGGCAACTATCATAATCCTTTTGAAATTGTGCATATTAAGATTAAAGATCACTTTGTTCCTCTATTCCCACAACTAGTTGGTATGGTAAAAAGATCAGTCTCCTAGTTTTATATGTAACATCTTTAACATTTGCTCTCCTTTCTGTGCATGTGATTAAATGTAACATTTTGAAATCCCAAAGTTCTGAGAAAAACATAAATCCTTGTCCACAGCTGCTGTTTGACTCTGGAAACACATGCATTTTCTTTTCAAGCATCTACCATCAAAAAATCCCAAAGGACTTGAACTGGAGAACACCTGCATCTCTTCATTTAGTTCCAATAACAGAGTCTAAACTTCAAAATTACAAAAATAGATGCTATGTTCAGCTGCAGTTACATTCTCCCCCTAATTCCCGTGAACAAAAATGCTAAGAGCATGAAATCATTCAGGCAAGCTCTGTCATCGAGAGGATAAGATTTTTTGCACCAGAAGCCCAGTGGGAACTTGATAGAAAACTGGCAACAATTACAGATAAAGTACATAGTGAAATCCTCAGGGAGAGAAAAGGAAATGTAATAAGATAGATGGGTATAATTTTTACACATTTATGTCCAAACCACAAATGTGAATTGTCTTTAATTACTCCAATACACTAACCATTTTTATTCATTTATTGTGTTAAATCTTTTCAAAATACTTAAATTAGACCATGAATTCTTTTTTACTAGGATTTTTACTTATTTACTTACTACCACAAGAACTCATTTAAATTGGATGAGAACTTAAAAATATAATTGCTTCAGCTTCAAAATTCAACCTAATATCCCTAGTGCAAGCAGTCAAAATTAAATTTAAAAATATATCAATATAATGCTTTTTTAACTGCAAAAAGAGGGAATTTGGGGGACATATGTAGGTGTATAAGCATAAAACCAAACTTATCTTTAATCTCTCACCTCCTTTTTATTAAGTTCTAACAGATAAAAATCAGATCATTTACAATAATAAAAAAGTTTATATTCGTACTGGTACAACTTCTATGGCAATTTTTTCATACCTGAAGATATCATTTCTTCAGTTATTTTTTCCTTTTAGCATGGGAAGGGGGTGAATGGAGTGATCTTATCTAAATCAAAAGACTGATAGAAGAAAAAAATTCTAAATGTTTTGGAAGTCGGAGAAACATATCACTTAAACAAGAAATACCAACTTCTATAAGGTTAAATGTTTGCTCTTCAGCCTTTATGCAGCTTCGACAATTTAGAGAAGCCTTCCCACTCTTGCTTTGCTGCACTAAGTGTAGAAATTCGACACATATGAGCACGACATTAATACAAGCACTTTTGTTTACTCCCTTATTTCACTGCTGCATTATTGCCTATTCAAGCCGATCTCAGAGAAAACTTCATTAATTGTATTTTTTTTTTCCTTTTGATTTATTTGTAATAAAGCTGTCCATACACTGGCTGTGCATGCACTCCCAATTATTCAATATGGCAAACCAAATAGAGCTTAATCAGCTCACCTCATCTATTCAACAGCTGTTCATAATTAACCACTAACACCAGCACTCATTTTGAAATCTCCCTCTTCTCTCAAAGGCCAGGTGAAACAAATAAGGTCTGCAGCTTGCTCCCAGGGTTAATAAAGTCAGGGTTATTTCAGAGAAAGAGTAAGAAGACCTTCCCAAGCCCCGGAGTAATGGAATAATCTCCTCTCTTGTACTTATTTATATGCCACAGTTTAAAGAGTGAGAAGCATACTCACTGATTTTTACAACCATGCATAGAGATACCTGGGGCAGTTTTCATACAACCAAAGTATCCAAAATTAAAATTACAGCATAAGGACTAAACAAAATCATATTTATGTTCTTTGTCCCTAAATACTTCCTTTGCCATAGGTGGATCCGTTTTCCACAAGCTAATGACACTTTATGCATTAAACAGTAAAACACTCCTGACCAGTAATCATAAGTTTATGCACTTGTTTTATACTTGACGTACACTGTACATGCTACACATCACATGCTCTAAATGCTGCTCTTTTTGAAAGCCCTTCAAAGAGCTTTTTCCTTGGAATGGTTGTACTCAATGCAGTATGGTACTGCTAGAACCATGTTCTTTTTTTCTCTTCCTCTCAACCAAAATAGCAAAAAGGAAGATATCTTGTCAAATGCTCTATCCCTCAGATTGTGAATACATCCTGTAACTTTGCAGGGCCACATACAGACAAGCAGTAAAAGGAAGTTGCACAACCATCCTGATCACCCTAGATCATATGGTTCAAGTGATACAAGACAGTAGACACTTGCTGATGCAACAAGGAGAGGAGGAGGAACAGTGCCCTCCCTGTTCACCAGGTAAATATGCCCTGATTTATTCGAGTATCTCATGCCATTTGCACAACCTCCTCCTTAGCAGTTTATATCCAAATGACTGCTTTAATTTTTGATCAAGTTGTTTTTCATTCAATTTAATGAATTAATTATTCCAAATTCCTACTACAGAACACTCTATGCAACATTATCAGGAAAAATTTCACAAACCACTTCAGTACTGCACAATCACCTCCAGTAATACAGCTTAAAAAAACCTTTTACTCTCAAGGGATGAGTTTTTTCCTGTGAAATTATCCAGTATAGCCTTTTTAACTCCCAGAAGTGACTGCAACTGATGGCAAATGCATTTTTATGCTCTCAAAGCACTTCATGTTTTCCCTACATATAATTTTCACAGTAATAATGAAAATGATAGCCATATCTCCTGTATTAAAATTGCCTCAGTTTCTTCAGCATGTATTCGAAAGCAAACACTTTTGCTTTGGTGATCCTTTGTACAGAACCTGAGACAAATGAAACATTAATTACTCCTGGTTTAATTTACGTTAAAAAAACTAAGTAATTTCCAGTATGCCATTCTTCCTGTTGAATGAGACTGAAGCTTGAGCAAATCAGTCAGATTTTTCCTCTCATTTGTCACTCCTTGCAGGTGCCACCCGACAGGAGCAGAGCTAGAGCAGGTTAATGACAGCCATTGTGCACACAGAATCAATACAACTTCCCTGAGATGCTGAAGGAGCAGGTGAAGTGTCCAGAACATTTTCAACTCTAAAACCTTCACATTTTTAATGCATGTCTATTCATCTAAAAAACAGGTACCACAGACAATTGTCTACTGCAAAAAAATGTTTTGTATCTCAAAATCCCTGAATGTGAGCCTGGCCAGCACTTCATTTGTCAGTGCCTTAATTCTCATTAAGCACCTCCTGTCACAACCCATCAAGGACTCCCACCCACCTAACTGGAACATCTATAATACTGATGAACAAAAATGTATGTGATCCTTATGACCTGTAACAAAAGCAGTAAGTGTACAGTATATGTATCCACAGAACCTTTAAATTGTAATTCATAGACTAAGACAAAAATTTGAAAATTAAACAAAAAATCCTCAAAAAAGGCAAGAAATGCAGCAATTAGTCATAGTAATAAATATTGGTGTTATGAACATTTAAAAGGTACTGAAGTGAATCAACAGGTGCAACAGATTTTAGCTTCATCTGACTAATTCAGATATTATTGAATCCTGAACTGCTTTTTGGCAATGCTTTAGGACCTGAAGATAATTGTTGTAATAACACAGCTGTAAACATTTCCAACATGACGCTATCCAAAAAACACAGAAGTACAATTACAGAAAAATAACCTAACAACTGCTGGAGTGCACAGTGCTTACAAATATTTACTCTGTGTAAGAATCAAATTCTGCTTACATATGCACATAAAAATTGCAATGACAGTAATAAATTCACTGTTACTTTTCAGACTAATGACATTCAAGAATCATTTAACAGGAAAAAAATTACAGAAAAAAAGTACACTTGAAGTGTTCAAGTTGCTTCTGTGTTTCATAATATTGGGATCAGGTAATTCTTTTACTTTCCTTTACCTAGATACTTTTTTGGATTGTTTTTTCCCCACTTTTCATTCCATGCCTAGCATGGAATAAACTTTGAAAAAGTTTATTAAACTTTGAATTAGTTTATTCCATAGAATAAACTTTGAAAAACATGAAAACATGGTTTTTAAGAAGCACCACACTGACAGCAAAACCCAGTTCCATTGTATTTCACAAACTACATGAGTTACTTTAAACTCGACATATTTAAAAATTTTCAGTGTTGCTTAAAACAGACCAATGTTTTTTTTAAAGACACAGAAACCATAAGAATGTCAGGTAAAAGTATTTATGCCCACAAAGTCAACAACACCCTTAAATTTAGCCAAACAACTCTCACAAATTATTACCTTCTGATTTAAGGCCACCACAACATCAAATTTGATGAGGTCGGACGTGTGCCCTGCAGTATTTTTTAGATTATTTTTTATTGTTAGCAAATTTTATGATAAACAAATTCTAAACAATAAATTTATATGAACCATTTAGAATCCAGTATGTCAACTTCTGTATAAGAAAGCCAACCCAGTACCAGGAAGAGAGAATGGAACTAATGTTTTCAACATGGATCCTGCCTCTCCTCCCTCCTCCTCCTGAAGTTTACAAAAGTTTCATATAATTATTTTAAAAGGCAACCAAGGTTAATGAAGCACTCCTTAGTGAAGAAGACATAAATCAAAATGCAGCTTTCAGTTCTTTTGTCTCACAGTGAGCTGAAGTTACAATGCGTGCAGAGTGTTTAGAAGATACTTTGACATTTGGCACATTTTATATCAAGCCCCTCTTGCAAATCACGTTGGACAGCAAAACTGTAACATGATACCAGTTTAACAAGAGTTTTGTACTTACCAGAATTATGGCAGTAGTCCATATACTGCGGAATTTGGATTGTAAAGGCCACCAAATCTGGAGCTAAGAGAGATTCTGGCTTTCTACTCTCATTGAGCCATTTACTGCTGTGTAAGTCTCTGGTGTCAGAAGGGCCTTGAATTAAAGGAATCAGCTTCTCTTTTCCACCATCACCTAAGATAAAAATTAGATTCCTTACTGTTTTTAGTGTAACAAGATAAATTTTCAAGACAAACTTTTACTAGTCCAAAGAGAACATCTATTAATTTACGTTGTGAATACAGAATTAAAAGAGCAACTAGAAAGAGCAGCATCACATAAACTATTTGGCAATCTACTTATTGTTTACTTACAAATGCCTTGACTTCCAGGAGGATTTCAAATAATGTAACTGATTATCTTTAAAACAGTATTTTATACTGTTTTATAAATTATTTTATAAAATTTTATAAAATAATCTACTTGAACATCACCATGAACTCAATTTAAAGACACTAAATTTTTAATGCTCTTGATCTTAGCTCCTTTTTATCCATAAAGACATCATACACATTGATAAGTTCCCACATGCTCCTCAGGAAAATCTGTATTAAAGAAGTAAAAAAAAAAAAAAAAAAAAATCACAGAGTCCTCAAAAACTTTACAAGCAAAATACAAACCTATAGCATTAATGGAAAATGAGGCATTAAACAGTCAGGAAAATACACCAAAATAATGCTAAGGATAAAGCTACGTGAAAATATTCTGTATTTTTCCTATTTCTTGAATACTTCCTGATTAGTATTTGTCTCAACAGAAAAAAAAAAAAAAATTCTTATTCAGTGTAAAATTTGACTATACTAGGCAAGACTGGATCATCATGACATACTTAATAATAACAACAAACCCCCAAAACAGAATACAAAAACCCCTCTCTGATTCATAGGAACAATGAGTAAATTCTTGTTTCAGTAACTCCCCTTGTAAAAAGCAAGGCCAATTCTCCTATACAGGCAATAAAGTTTTACATGGTCCAGCTGCACATACCTGGGGCTTTGGCACAAATTTTTATTGATCCCACGGTCCCAGAGGCACATTTGACCAACGATGTGCCGCAGTACTTCAATTCAACATTCTGGATTGAGCCCTCAAGAGTTGGCAGGGGATTCTTAGATTTCACACCTAATAAAAGAAAACTGCAAATGTACTAGCCTGTTGAATTTAAATATTTTTATATTCCTTCACCAAGGCATTTAAACTTAATTATATTTTAATTATCTACCTTAGATGTTCTTACAGCATTTTTGTTGTGATTCACAGGTTTTAAATGAAAGTGAAAGAATGAGGCATATGGATTTTTTAATACAAACAGTTATGCACAAAATATATATAGATACCGTGAGGAAAACACACAAGACCACTTAGAAATTGAAATAACAAATATGCATATATACACACAGATACTTTCATTTTCACTTTGCAAGTGCCACATCAGCTATTCTCCTTCATGTTTTTATTACGACCATTTAATTTCAGGATCTTAAAATGACTACGTGTTTTCAGCTTTTATTTAGACATCAACATTTTACTCAGTAGCGAAGTAAAGCATTAGATCCATGCAGCTGAGCAGTACAGAAGGCCAACGGCACACTTGCCATTTTTCAGCGGAAACTGGAGTTCAAACCTTGCCTTGGGTCACAAGTGGAAATAAGTTTTGGTGGTCTTTCCTCAGCCCCCATTTGTGAGCACCAGAAAACTACTGCACCACTTGGAAGAAGTCAGTGCTATTGGCAGTCACTTCTGAAGAGCTGCCCAGAACTGAGGCAGAAGCAGCAGGGGATTGTACAAGCCAGGACTGAGATTTGTTGGCAGAGCTTGAGGGCAGCCCCCCAAAACAGCCCCAGAGCATAGGTGGAGGAAGCCAGCCCTCCAAATCTGTACAGCACTGCATATCAGAAAAAAAACACATAAATTCACTTGCAAATTAGAAATAAATAGTTTCAACACCTGTAAGAAGTATGAAAGGAAAAACTAACAGAAGTTGCCTTTTTTATGGTTTCTTTTTCCCTTCGTGCAGAAGCAACTTGGAATTTGTCAGTTAAAATTGGCAAGCAGCTTGTTAATTATGCAAACATTAGTATAATTATGGAACCATTTCCTCATGTACGTAACATAGAATTTGTTCCAAAATCCATAATTATGCAAGGAAAGTATTGTGGAATATCAGGTAAAAAAGCATTTTTATACATATTTCAAGATTATTAAACACATTAAAGAAGTGTAATCATCTACAGAATTAATTATTTAGGTTTTTTCCAAAATCTGTCCAAGACTTAACTCAAAGAACAACCTTTAATATATATTAACTAGTAAGGAAAAGAATCCTAAGAAAATTATAGGGAACAGAAGATTTCAGATTAAACTTGGTATGCTTAGTTCACTGTGCTTATTCAAGTTCCTAAAGATTGAAGAATATTACGTGGTGCATACAAAATCATTTAGCAAGCAGTCTTGACAGATATTCAAGTTTTTTTCTGGTAAAACATTAAAATAACTTTTGAATAAAAAGTACTTTCCAAGACAGAAAGAAAGAAGAAACACATGAAGGGACACACAGAACATGATAAAGCAGACTGCCATCTGAAAGTAGGTTCCACACTCAAGGTATTATTTGTTATCAAAATTTACCCCGTTTTCTGTCTTTGGGCTATGTCCAGACTTTTCCTAATTTGTGACTCAGGAAGGCTTCAAAGGCTCAAAGAACACTCACTGAAACTAATTTGTGTGCCTTCCTTACAACAACCCATCAGTTCTCAGTCTGAAAGACCAACTACCAGTTTGTCTTGTGAACAGACCCTCACTCCCATTTCTGTCCAGGGTAAGCCTCTTTTAAAGCTGAAAATCCCCTTTGATCTAAGGCATGGTATCTGACATAATACATGAATTTATCAAAATAAACTAGGATATCTGTAGGCATTTCTGCCTCCTCATAGTTCCTAGAAATTTGTGCAAAATAGAGGCCATTACATTCATATAAATAAAAAAGGGGGGGGGGGGGGGGGTGGAGGGGGGATATCCATCTTCTGCCAATTCCAAAACAAAGATTATTCAACAGTTTTAGCAGCCAATATTACAGTTAAAGCAAACCAAACTGAGGTCACAATTTGATTCCCGTCTTTTAAGCCCTCTTAAAACTGGGAGTTTCTTGCTGTTTTCATTTTTCAGCAATTGTTTTAAGAATCAAAATTAAAGTTGTGATGTGCAATACATTTCTCTCACTTCACTATGGAAGATGAAGTACTTTTAAAAATAAATAATTCCTACAATGGAGTTCACTTTTAGATGCATTATCCTGGACAACTTCTTTGCATTGATACTAAAACTGTCCATGTCCAAAATTATTTACATGCATAATTTAGATTTGATTTTAGTATCCTATCTGAGACAAAGGAAGCAAGTTAAGTGCGATTATGATCACTCTTTGTTTCTTTTTACTCCTAGTCCCTCACCAAGTAACTTCTGGACTTTCTGAATTTCAGCAAGATATGACAGCATTATCCAAGACATTTATTTTCTACAACCTTCTATTTGCCCTCTTCAACTGACCAATTATCAAATTTATGACAGTCAGCAAAGCATTGCTCAAATGAGCCAAGGAACTGCTTTTCACCCAGCCAGCAGTTAAGGACCATGATGGGAAGCCAGGAAAGCTTCATGGCTTGGCCTTAAAAAAACCCACAAACCTTTAATACATGCTCATAGAATTAACCATCATATTTTAATGCATATGAAGAAGTCACTGGTAGCAGTAATAAGGTTTTTTGGTTTTTTTTCTGTTACGGGATTAGGGTAAACACTTTGTCCATTGTTTTCAACTATTTGACAGAAAATAGGGAAGAACTGGGAAAACACAGAGTATCTCATGCCTTCCTTTTCTATATTGCTTTCATGTCAAATGCCAACCTGCTTTCAGCTTCAACACCTGAAAACTACAGCACAGCAAAGTAAACAAGGAGAAGTTGCCAGAAAAAATTCCAGCTCTGGACTGATGGATACTCAATCCTATTACCTATTTATTAATTACTGAACACCTATTTATTAATTACTGAAATCCTATACAGAGAACACAGTAAGAAACTTAGAATGTCTAATTAGACTTTCACAAAGACAAAAATCACCTAAACTTGAAGTGATTGCCCTGGCCAAGTCACAAATCGTTTTCAAGGCACAGAAAGTTTAGAGACTTTTAGTGAACCATTTCTAATGAACTGGTTTAAAATACGAGGCTATTTTCTTCAGTCTGAAAATTTTTGGAAATTATGAGCCATCTCTCATAAACTTGTCAAACTGGCAAGCAGCTCTTCAGAGAAGAAAGAAGCCTTGTTTCCTTCATATGCCTCTATTTGTAGATTGCATCCCTGTAACTTTAGTTCCTCCAAATAGTCTCCCTTATTTCTTTCATCGTGGTACCATTGAAAAATTGAAGTCTCAGCAGTTGTTCACAGAACTAAAATATTCCTTAAACACCTATTTCAGCAAACAAATGTTTAAGCAAGCAAAGACTAGAGCTTCCTTCCCTCCCCTCAATGTTTATAAACTTTTCTTAAGGTAGTTGGGATCAATCTTAAGGGATTGATTATGAAGATTTTCAAACTTCTAGATTAGAAATGCTCCATGCCTCCATGTACTAACTGAAATTTTGCACGGAGACAAACAGACCACAACATTGTAATTAAGACATTGAGCATGAATTTGAACAGACACTAGGAAAACCACATCTAACATTGCCAACAGCAAACATTATGCAAATTCAACATCCTGCAAATGAAGTAGGAGAAAGGCTTATTTTCCAAGGTGCTAGACAAGGGAGTAGAACTTGTACTGTACTGATTCTTCTGGAATCTCACTTGCAAAAGCACCACTCAGATTTACTTGACAATGCCCAGTGGAATCAAATTAGGGCAACATGTTTTTTCTTAGTACAAACCACTTCTTCAGTTAATTTATTATTTTCACCAGGAACAGGGGAATCAAAGACTTTATGAAGGAAGAGATACATATGCCAGTCGTCATCCAATGTAACTTATGGCTCCTTTCAGATAAATTTTCTAGATGTCTGGAGTTTTTTTCCTGCAAACATTGCCCATTGCAGAATGATCTGCAGTAAGAATCCAGTGTTTCCTTCCCAATATGTAGCCTTGTGTACACTCAGTGATCAAGTATAGCCTATTTCACTTGATTCAGACACATGGAATACCTCATATCACCAAAGGCTTAAAATCTGTTCTTTCCATATGGTAGAACCCAAAAACAGGCAGAAACGTTTTCTAACTTAAAATCTACTATACCTTGACAATTTGCACCTTGCACACACTAACTCACTTTAATTATAACTCCAAGCCTGAAGAGCTGTTGTGATCCAGATACACATACAGAAATATTGCGCTGTCAAGAAAGGTTTTCCCACACTTTGAAACAGGTATTCACATCCTCCCTCCAACATTCCAGATATAGCTTTGGTCTGTTCCATGTACATAATCCAATCACACAGCTTGCCCCAAGTTCCTGCATTCAGTGTCATTCCACATGCAAGCAGGGAGAAACAAACAGCTAAAGGCAGATCACAACTATGTCTTTATTGATCAGCTCAGGATTTCTTCTAGCAAGCCTAGAAACCTAAGCACTCATTTAATTTAAGGCCTGTTTAAAAACATCACCTAATTAGTGATTTTGCCAACAAATATCTTTTGCTAATCCATTTGTGATAAGGGGAATTTGCAATGATTACTAGCAAACCAAGAAACAAAATCTAAACTGATCAATAACAAACACAGAAAACCAGAAAAGAGGAATGTTACTGATTCTGAGGACAACAGACAGAACTGCGTGCCACCAAATCCCTGAAATACAATAATTATTTAGAAAGCTCATAAAAGAACTGCAAAATATGAAATAGGAAATGAATAAGGCATGACAAACTTCTACAAGCAACTCCACATGAATTGTGCCCACATTTAGTCTGTGGCCTCAGAAGGAAAAATCTCAATATTTAAAGTATTAAGTACCAATAAACTATGGTTTGGAAACATGATATAGTAAAAGACTGTCACATACTTGTCAAAATAATTTCAAACAGTAAAAAGATCAATCCATGAATAAAAGTAAGGAGCTATTAACTAAATGAAAGAACAGTGAAGCATAAGTCTTACTGGAATCATGACAAAAAATGTCAAATTATTTTCACAGAAACATATATTTAGGTTTTACATGACTAACACAGAAAAGCTAGTAAACAAATTGAAGCATAAGAGAAACCTCATTTCTTTCCTAAGAGATATTAATCTGTATTCAGTCCCTGCTTAGGCAGTTCTTAGTGAGAATTTCTTGGTCTGTATTGGGCCATCAGAAGAGATGGCGCTTCTGAGGAACTCCAAGCTAAAACCAAACTTAATTCCTTCCTCCTTTCAGAAAGAACATAATAGAAGCCACAAAGACCAGCTCTAACTGGCACCAGTCCTACTTCTCACGTTCAAAGCATTGGGAGAGCATAAAGCTTTCACATTATTATTTGCAATAAAACAGCAGCAACATAGGAACTTCAATATCTCTTTCAATCATTCTGCTTCCTCACACACATCACCTGAAATCACTGGGCTCTTGTGTTTAAGGTTCCCTCCTCCACCTCCCACACTCTCCCACTTCCTTTTGTTTAACTGGAAAAACAGAGGAAAAGAGAGGTTTTCCTAAAACGTAGAAGCTGGGGTATAGGTATTTTCTGCGGTTTTTCCATAGTAAAATTGAATCTTTGCAACAAAGTACCTCAAGGATCTTCACTGTGCTCACAATTGCATGTTTTAAATCTGTCAACATAATCTATAGACCATATTTTGCAACCCTAATGCACATACTCACAGGCTATTATTTTATTACTTCTTCAGAACAGTCATTCAGGCAGCTTATTTTAAGGAACTGTCAAGGTAAAATTATTTGGGTGTTTTTTCTAATTCAACTTGATTTAATATCACAGTTTCTATTCTTATTATCATAGTAATTTATTTTCATGTAACTGTGTCAACCAGTTCTTAGTCTACATTTCACTATTCTAAGAAATTATTGTTTCATCCCCACCCACTCCTAAGACGTAAAAGGGCACCAACAACAGGATTATGGTAGACCTGTCTTGCCTTTAACATACTGTGAACTGGGCAGATTTTCTACTGACTTGAGCTTCTGGGCCAGAGCTCCACACAAAAGAGAACCCTGCCCGAAAAAATAGCTCTGAATTTATTTTCTTTTCAACATGGTACTAAAAGAAAAAGTAAGTGAAAGGGTGAAATTAAGCGACAGACTGAAATACTCCCTAAAGAAGGTCAAGCTGCTTTGTTCTTGGGCGGGCAACAATGATAAAATGTTTATCAGTGTAAGCATGTATCATTTTCTTCATCAGAATATAAACTGCAAGAAGCACATGTTAAAATATCTCTAACTAATCACTTAAATCCTTAAACTGCCTTTAAACTAGCTAAGGTTTCTCCATTGCCTAAATACTAAACAAGATGCAGGATCATCATTATAAACAGAGATTTACATATTGCAAAATATTTCCCAGCTTGCTAAAGAATAGCAGCATTTCACCTACATGGAGATTCATTTTAATAAGACAAAATGCTGTTGTTTACATTCCTGCTTCACTATGGCCTTCAAACAGGTCCCCATATGCCCTAACCCAAAAGCCTCTTGACTTTTCTAAAATCCTTCTTCAAATAAAGAGGTAAATAAGAAAACTGGAGCTCAAAAACTGAAAACTAGCATTGAAGAAAGCATAGAACATTTGGAATAATATGGTTAGAGCATTCTAGGTAAGAAGAAGCTTTAAATATTCCTTATTGATGATCTGCTTTAAGTGATTATCCAGTAAGGTAAAATGTGGTTTTAATTTGGAATGCTCATACGAGAACTAAACAGCTACCACAGAAATGCACAGAATCTCTGAATCATTTACATTGGAAAAGACCTTTAACATCATCAAGTCCAACTGTAAACTTAACACTGCCAAGTTCACCAGAACAAGTAATCAGGTGACCAAACACCTTCGTCCAGGTGCTTGTTACAGTGCAGCTGGAGGTGATGTTAGCAAAGATAAGGTTGAAAATTTCAACTATGCCTCCCTTCTAGTAATAGAAACATTCCCTTATGGACCTACCCTAACTCCCAGTGTGCTGTTTCCACCTGCAATGGTACCTAACACTGGAGCACAGCTGGACAACAATTTGCAAGCATTGCACACTGACTGCTAAGTTTTACGTGTGATTAGTAGTATTTATTTAAACTACTACTGTGCAGTATTTGCTAAGTTCTTTCAGGATAGAAAATGTGAATGTCACTAGTAGCAATCCCTGCTACTAGTGAGAGAAATCAGCCATGAAAACTGTCCTGGAGTTGGCAGAGGCACAGAGCTGGGCCTGAGCGCTGTGAGAGCAGGGGAACGAGGTGGGAGCAGCTCTACCTCAGCAGCTGTAGGGAAAAACCAGGGCAGCTCAGAAAATGGGTTGTAGACCTGCAAACCAAGGTGGGGCTGTGGAGTGGCAAGCAGCTGACCCCTGGCATGCCGCATGTCAGAAGAGGCCAGGCCTGGGCAACGCACACAATCACAAACCCCTCTGCCATAAGGAGCCCTGACCACATCCCACACCATCAGACTTCTGCTCCCTGTTGGACAGAGGATCCTGTTGATCTAAATAGCCAACACTTAGAAAAGGAATACCGTTTCCCATTTTTAAACAGAGACAGGATTGTAAATAACTCCAAAATTTTGCTGTGAAAAGTGCAGTTTTGGGCAATTTATTAATATTAACCTCGTTGTTGCTAACATTTGGGCTATTTAGACATCAGCAATTATAAGCAGACCTAACTGAAGTCATTATTTTGGATTTGGCAATATGACACTGGTCAGAAAACAGGATTAAAGTAGCTTTAGTGCTCCTCTTCCTGCTGTTGTAAACGAAGGTTAAAAAAAGAAAAGGATTGATTTTCCTTTCTGCCCAATTCAACAGCTGCATTTCAGATATTCTGTATCATTTGAGACAATCGGTAGAAGCCAAAGTTGATACATTAAAATAAAAATAAAATTTAAGTTAATTAAAATAAAAATAAAATTAAGATTTTGTCTTCCAAGAAAATGCAAAAAAACCCCTATCAAAATCTAGATTGTAACTTTAGAAAAGCATGTGCTATCAATCCTCATACCTATGTGTTGTTAGCTGACAAATGCTAAAAGCGACATGGGTACATCTGTATGGGATACAGATAAATAAAAACTTGAGAAACCTGCACAGCAAAGCATTTGAGGCAAGATTCTGAAAAAGATGAAGACAGACAGATAGATAAAGAGCTCACAATTCCCATCCTCAGTAAGACACCCTTTGGTTGGAAACCATGAGCTTGCAATTGGTTCATTCCATCTCCGTTGTACAAGACTTCTTTCCATTTCAATTACAGTAGTTTTCCTGTATCTGAGGCTAATAATAGCTCATGCCAAATGTCAACATGTAAAATATATGATAACACTTTCACTCACTAGTAAATGCTAACAGGATCTCAAAAATCTGAAATGTATTTTCTATCTAGTCTAGTTCAAATTCAATCCTGGACTATCTCAAAGGGCTTATCTTCAAACACATTAAGCAAAAACTGCAATTTATCTTAGACTCTGGATTAAACTCTGCATTTTACAACTCTGCTTTTAGTAAAATGCTGGGTAGCAACTTTCAGAGAAGAGAACAAAGAGAAACTTTCTAGGACAGCAAATTGTAGGATGAAAAACCAAATTCTCACACAAATCAGAGCTCATCTCAGACCTTATCACCTTCTGTTGCACCTGTGGAGCTCTCTTCTCTAAGGCACATCTACTCAAATAAACTATTTGGCAACTATAAAACTAATAAATATTTCCTATGAGTCTGCATTGCCTTTAAATGTCTCCTTCACCAGAACAGATTCTAACCTTACAGTGCTATGTAACACATCTAATATGCTAAAGACAAAAAGTGCCAGGTATCACCTGGACCTACACAGGATTGTGAGCTTCCCTGTAACACACATGACACCTGGTCACCTGTTTGCTGTCAAACACAATATCCAATGGCTGAAATCTCTCACAGGCTCAGCTGGAGCTTATTGAATATAGGACAGCACAGGTATGGACCAGAAAAAAGGTAAACAAGAAGAGGATTCTAGAGGATGGACATAGTAATCCTTTAAGCAGTAAAGAAATTGCAAAGGTTCATAACGATTCAAAAGAAGGTCAGAAGTGTTCAGTAACAGTATTATCAAAAATAAGGAACATCAAAAGTGTAATCATTAACAGTTAATTTCCTGAGTTGCTAGGCATGGGGGAGAAGCAAAAAAGAATGTTAACATCCCTCAGTTGGGAAGTGAAGAAAGCCCAGAGTCACATGATTAAAAGATGAACTACAGAGATTGCTGCTACAATCACCGACTGTAAATGAGTAGGAAATGACAGGAAAACAGTCATTCAGATAGGACGGATAAATAAAATATTACAGAAATTAAACAGAAAGATTAAAGTACAATAGATCAGTATTATCATGAGGAATCTTCCCATGAATCTCCTGCTCAGAAAGTATATGCTGCTTTAAATAAAAGGTCCAAGTTTACCCGTTTACAGGTTTTCCATGCACAAAGATGACAAAATCTCACTTTCATTAAAGATGATGGTTTTTTCTAACTGAAGAATCATTCTTATTCACAATTTCTATACCACACTGCTTTTCTTTATACCAATGTACTCCTTCCAACAACCTAATATAGATTGTTTAGGATATCAACTTAAAAACACAATGCTCTAATTTTAACAAACAAGTTTGTATTTTCTTTTAAATAGTCTATGTAACTCCTGAGGACTTAAAGAAAACAATACATTTAGTGTCTGGAATGGCAGTTTCTTACACGAGGAGGATATTAACCTTTAATCCTTGAAATCATTAAAGAAATGTTTGTAGAAATATTTTTAGCCTCTTTATCTGGTCAAAGTACTGGAAGTTAAGTCGTGTCTGTACAAACCAATCATTTCACCAGCAGTTTTATATTTCTTTAAAGCCTCATATAAAAAGCACCTGCTTAAAGTGAGTAATGGAGTTTTATATTCATTGCACTTAGGAACAGCGTATGTAACCTATTCCGTTTTCCTCCCTTGTGGAATATATTTCAGCTTATATTGCACAGCACATTACCGATGTGTATAAAGACCCTCTGATCAGCAATTTGGACTGCAGACAGCAACCTGCATGAATACACTTTTTTCCCCTTCCTTAAATACAGTATCCACTTGATTCATCAACACAAATTAAAACCATCCTTTAAAGATGATGATCTCACCTTTACAGTGAATACATGAAGCCCATGCATGGAACACCATAGCAATGGCAGACTGCAATCTGCAGCATTCACCCTGCACAATCAACAAGCAATGCACATGCTGTCAGCATTGCAAAGAAAGAACCTGGTATTTAATCTTTCCTGGCCCAAGAATAGAAAATCTGCATTAGTGTGAATAAGTTTTGAAATTTTAAAACCTTGCTGTCTGTTACGATATAAAAAACAGAAGAAAATCCAAATGCAAGGAGTCATGTAACACAGCACATATTAAAGATAATTTTATCTTGGAATTTGCATTTTGTCAGAAAACATGAAAAATGGTACTTCCGTGCTATAGCTTATTGAAGCACATGCTTGTGATATCTTCATAGTTGAGAAATTTAAAGAATTTTTTAATTTGGCCTCAGCATCAGGTTTCCCTGCAGAATTTAGTGCTTGATTTCACTAATACTAAGAACTTGAAATAGTTGTACAACAGAAGTCTACAATTTTAGCAATACTTATGCTGGATTCAAGTAGGTAATATAGGCATGATTGTAACAAAATGAACATATTTTAATTTTTTCATTAAGAAAACAACACTGGCTTTTGATGGGACCAAATAAGTTTTGTAAACACTTTTGCATGATTATCCATTGTATTCATTAAATTATTGTAATACGTATTACACACAAAGTACATCAATTTCCACGTATTTCAAAGCAGAATGATTTATCCCCTATGCACAGAATCAAATCATCACAAAAGCAGATGCTACTTTACAGTAGACAGTTACTTTCTGCATCTTCTTCCACCCACAATCTCTATCTGCTGGTAAGTTTAAGTAACGTGGAAAATAAATTTGCCAGAACTTAAACTAGGCATAGAATTACCCATCAATATTACTGCACCTAAGTACTTACTCACTGAACTAAACAGGAAGAAGGGCTATATTACATTAGCTTGATTAGTACCTCATGGAAGGCTGCAGAAGTTTTGAGGTCAAGGCAAGTTTACTGAGCCCATGAGAAGTGGAAGGAATAGATATTCTATAGTCATACATCTGAGGTAATTTCTGTGATTGGGCAATTGGATATTTTCTAATTTATTGTAATTAGGTTAGCACTACAGTATGCTTGTTTGCTACAAATTTCTTACACTGATATACTTGGTACAGTAAATCTTGGTAAATCTACCCAATATCAAAATATCTCAGAAAGAGAGGACTTCAAAGTTAAAATTAAATCCCGCTAAATCTTCACATTATCTTTGAATCATAACCAAAGGAGATTTTGAAAAGAGGAAAAAAGTCAAATTTTTAATACAGAGGAACAATACTACAAACTTACTGCTTTTACAAGGCTGTTTCTTTTCCCAATTAGACTTCCTTAGCATAACTAAAAATCTGTAATAAATGTCCCTATAGGTATTATAACTAGTTTAGTTAATAAAAAGGAGTGCTATATGAATACCGGTTGCATGCTTTTCAACAGAAGGACGTAAACTTATTTAGCGATCTGTTTTCTCTTTCATCTTATCTCTAGTTTCTGTGTAGATTTATAATGCTCATTGTTTCCAATTTGAACAAATCACCTAATGGCAGAAAGGAAAATATGTTAACCTTGGAATTATTTGCAGTTGTAGAAATCCCTTTTGTCTGGCTCATGCAAGGCCTGCAATCTGTTTTAAACACAGATTGTCTGTCTTTTGTCTGACAGCCACCAAGCTGCACAAATTACTTTCTGCCTGTTCACCTGTTTGCAGCTGTGTCTGTAAGCTAAGGATTCTGTAGTTTGACTTGAGCAACCACTCCAGGATTGATGACATGTGCTGCTGATACACTGAGCAATTTGAAGAAATTACTGGCTAAACTTATTGAAAGACATCTGTGCATGAGCTGAGAACTAGAAGCCTTCAGTTGTGTGTTTGCAACCTGCAGTGGCGGCAATCTGTTTGAAGTGATATCCTTCCATAACAGAGCTGGTCTTGCCACAAAATAACTGAACCATCTTTGCAACATATTTCTTCACCCAACAACAGAATTCTGCTCTTTTGGTCTTGAATACACCTCCTAAATAGAGGATATAACAACAATTAAGACTTCCTATACTCATCTAGCAGAAGTAGCATCTTTTGAAGTGTTTCCATTTTTCACCGAGATCTGGCATTCTGTGCTGTTTCCCAGCCCTCTCTGCTCACAGACTCATTCTCAGCAGTTAATGCTGGTATGAGCATCTCACAGGCACCCTTATTATATCAGCCAGGAGGACATGCCTAGGCAGTCTTTTGGGGGTACAGCTCAACTCTTCAGCTAACAGCTAACTCATAGTAATGCCTGAGGTTTGTGCTTTAAAATTCAGTCATCAAAAAAACTCTATTTCTAAACCATGTAAACCTGGATAATGTTTGAGCTTCTGGGGGATACTTATGTTCATTTTAAGCACAAGAAGTCCATGACAGTACTCTCACGGTGAGCATGTGCATGCATATGTGTATACATATGAAATTCTTTTGCTTTGAAGAAGACCCCACCAGCCTGTTGAGCTGTGTGTGATGGCTAGCCAGTTCTAAGCTGTGCACTACATTTAGCAAAATACATTCCTAAGTCCTTTGGGACACATTCTATAGTGACATAATTCAATGATGCTCCCATTTCCTTTGTTCTTACACATGTAGCATAAATGCATTTCAAGTCTACACTGGGACAAAGCAGAATTCTGCACATGTCCAAGTGTTTTAGTAGCCCAGAATAAACAACAAATTAAAGACGTTAATAAAATTGCTTCACACAGTAATGTGAAAAAGATTAATTGAAGGAAAAGTGTGTTAAGCCTAAAAAAGTAGCTAAGTGCTTAGAGAACTTCCAGTAAGTAGTCAAAAGCACAAGAGCTGTCCACTTTCACATCTGCACATTAACCCTCTCTCCCCCCCTCTAAGCCTTCATTTTAGCCATTTAAAAAGGATTAAGCATGCAGTACTTAAGTACCCAAAGCAAACTATTAATTTCACCTTGTTGTCTTTACAATCACTTCATATCAAAAGCCAAGCTACTGACTAAAATCATCAAACTATCAGAACTCATGTCTGTGCTATTTGTTAGCTTCAGCAAATGAAATCAGCGCTTCCATTTACATTTCTTTAGTATTCAGAAGCAAATGTTACTTTAAATTTTTTTCACAAACGAGGTTTACTAACAATTATAACAATTTTCAAAATACATATTAAATATGATGAAAAGTTATCACTGTGCTCAAGAACATTTGAAAACAGGAAAGCAATGCTTTCAAGTTAAAGTAGCTATATAAATTGGGCTTTCACATTTCAGAACCCATAAACTGGATTCACCACAGAGCTGAAGTGACTTCCTGGAAAAAAGAATATATAGCATAGTGTATGTGCATACAATAAATCAAGTCCTGATTATGTGCAGCTAAAAACTATACATCAGCAACAATAAAACCTTTAGAATACCATGCTACAGCAGATATCTAAGTAAATACAGCACGTTTTTATCTTTGGCATCTATGCATATTGTGCATTTGAGCATTTTTAATGTCAGCTTTTATTTTAAAAAAACTAAGTCGTGAGAACATTCTTATGTACCACTTCATAACTCTGACACCGAGTATGTATAAAAAGATTAGCCTTTATTTGGTATAAAATCAGTTGGCAGTTTTACATCTGTGCAATGCAACATAAATACCCCAGCTGGCATCTCAAGCTCACACACATATGGACTTCAAAACAGAAACTTCCTTATTTGCAGCACTGCCAGGGTAATTTTGTATACTCTGCATACTACAGCTATTTGTCAGGCCCCTGCAGGTGTGCGCTGCACATAAACACACAGCTGTAGTCTAGCAAGCCAAGTGTTCCATCAAACACATAAAGGGAGACCTCAGCAGCTGGATTAGTCATCCCTGCAACAGGTCCAGAGAGAACAATATGGGTTAGTATTTTTGGAAAAGCATGGATGGTAAATTTATGATTATGCTGGCCTTACCAAATAACTGCTGGATTGTGTCATTTTTATGCAATGTCTACTTATTAAAGTTTTTGTTAGAATGGCTGGAACGGACCGAATATTTTTTAGTTTTTAATATAAACAATAAGGTAGTTTATGTATAAAATAGTTTATTGAGTGCAAAAATGTTAAAAGGTTTTCATGCTAGTGGTTGGTTTTTGACAGATGTTACAATTATTTGCATTGGCTTTAACAGACAAATCGCTGGAATCAATTATAGTTAGTATATCAAAGTTTCTTACTAGTTATATATTATGCTTTGTCACATTTACTATAGTCACATAGGATTTTTCTATTCCTTTTTTGCTTAGATCACAGGTGAATTCCTAAAAACACTTGATAAAGAGAAGTGCAGAATGAAAACTACTGTGATTAACTTGCTTATTTAAACTGATTTTAACAAATTTTAAAACAACTAAAATTACTTTCTCTCAGTACTGTTTAGAAGACATCAGCATCCAGAGAATTTCATGGTGGTCATACAGATGTTAAAAATATTTTAATCAACCAGAAAAAGCAGTAAACTTAATTTTATGCAAGTTTCCTTTAAGAAACTTAATATGTCAGAATCAAGAATAAAAACAATCAGTTAGAAAATGAACACAATTTTTAAAGCCATTTGCCACCTATTTATTCAGAACGGTCACTGTATGGTATGTATTTCAGGATTTAAAAATTGCCTCAGAAAAGATGAGAAACTATGAAGGCTATCAGGACTAATCCTAGATTAATTTCATCCATTAAACCTTGAGTTCAAATATGCAGGCACCTGCGCTTGCTTCTCTTTGGGTGTTTGTTTGGAAACACAAAAATTTACCAGGCCTTGCATACTGCTCTCTTTTCTGATGGTGACATGTTTACACACTCATAACAGCTCTTTCAAATTTCATGTGCTGAGGGGAAGACATGAATTCAACACCTTGGTACAGCAGACATTGACTGGCACTGAGAACATAACCACGTTGTTCCTTGCACAGACCAGGACTTCAGCAGCACCTGGGAACACTATGAGCAGGAATCCATTCCCAACTGCCCCTGCTTCATTAAGTTAATTGCATCATTTCCAGAAAGAAGAGAAGGGGCTTCCTAAAGGTCACTTTCCCAAACATGACCTAATGACATTTCAAGACCATGTATGTGTCATCCACCAGGAATATCACTACTGGGGGCTCAGAAATGTACATGAAGGTTATGTTAATATTATGGTAACATAAGATCTAATCATTATAATTACTGATACGTAACTAATAACAACATAGTCATTTCCTCATGTGCGTAAAGGTAGCTGCTTATTTAAGCCAAACAGGTCATCATAAATGCGGACTCAGATGAACGGTACTAAGAATGATCAGACTCAGTACTATAAGGCATATTCAGTATAAAAAGCCACTAAAACATGTCATAACAAAATCAAAAAGAAACACTTCAAAACAAAAAATTGTCATTTAGAATACAGAGGGTATAAATCAACACATACAGGTAACCAGGGCGACCACCAAACCACAGATGAAATGCAAAGAGTAGATTTATTTCATTTCCTCACTAAAAATGCTGGGGCTATGTTAGGCTCAGCTCATCCCAGGGGACAGACACACAGCAGAACACGGGCTCTGTTAGGCTCAGCTTATCCCAGCAGACAGCAGGAGGGGCCACTTCCTGCCCCATTATACTAAAGGGCTTCATACATGTGTAGTTTATCACAAGGCTGAGCTTTTATGATCTCTGAGCTTTTGTTCTTGCACTCTGTCCCAGCAGGAGGCTCAGGCTTGTCTGTTAGAGTGTGTTATCTCTACACAGGAATTATACTTCTCAAACCAGGCAGAGGACGAACAGCACTCGGCAGAAGAAATGGAGTTTTCCCAGCCTGGTATTCTCAGCATTCCCAGCAAAAAGGTCACTTGAGCAAATTTACTATCCTCCTTGTAATTCTTCCACTTATAACCCTTTTCTTCCAACACAGGGCAAATATAAAAGCAAAGTTAATCATTCCTAATCATGGAAATAACTTTCTGAATCAAACTAGAAAATCTTTAACTTCAGGGATACTTATTTTCTACCCATCTTGGATCAACAGCCTACACAATAGACTCACAAAGCTTTAACAATAGAATTATTAATCTGGTAAACTGAAGACAGAGTCCATATTAGAGATATATTAGCAAATGGAATATGGCATAAACTGTCTGATGGTTTGAAGGCAAAGTTTTGAAGATTTAATGGCATACTACACCACTGATGGAAAAACTACATTCAATAGAACAATAATTGCTTTATTAAAATGCACTACAACCTTAGGAAGTGTTTACAAGAAATCAATTAGCCCAACCTCAAATAAAAACTTAAAGTACATTTCTTGAAAAACAGCTAAAAATGACCACAATATTATAGAGCAAAATATTGTGATGCCCATAAAGCAAAACTGTGCCTTTCCAGAAATGTGACTTCTCAGGACATCTTTAAGAAAGTGTTTTTGTGAATGTTACAAAAAACTGTAAAAGAGGAATTAGAGGTTTTGAGTAATAATATTATGCAGTGAATTATAGGAGAATATAAATTTAAGAGAGAAAGAGAGCAAGGAGAAGGACAAGGGGATTGGTGAGGGCTGGCATGTCCTAGTGAGACAGAAGACAAGGAAGAAGAGCCCTGAACACACTCACAGTAGTAGGGCTCTGCAAAAGAGGAAGTCCATAAAAGCCAGCAGAACAGCAGGACCTACTTCCCTGAGCAGACTAAATGTAGAACTTGCCTCAGCCATGTTGCACGGATGGATCTGAACATTGTCTGAGCCCTCCAAGATAACATGTTCCAATTTAGAAAATTAAAGATCTGAGCACATCATGAGGCAGCCTTCCCTTGTACTGTTCCCAAAGAACTGCATTCCAATACAACTAAATCAAACCCAGAACCTCTTCTTTGTCTAGAGATCTCAGGAAAGTGAGGCACTTCAACAAGAGCTCTTTTCCAGGAAGAAAAATCAACTTATTTGAACTAATGGATAGGGAAACAATTCTTATGATGAAAGATGTGTCTATACAGCTACATGGCAGGGATGACTATATTATTTTTGCATGCACAAGTCAAACCATATTTAGACCTTCTTCACAATCAAGTCATCTATACTTTTGTTTTCTTTTAATTTAAAACTCATATTCAAAAGTTTGTCTGCCTTAGCCGGCTGGCATTTTAGGTACAACTATATTACGCATGTCTTAATCAGATCCTGCCTAAGACTGTATCAAACCCTTTAGAAACAAACAAAACCCCAAATATCTAAGGAAATAAAGTCATTTTTGGAATTCTTTTTTTTCTGCAGATAGCATGCCATTAAAAAAATTAAATTAATAAAAAATTAAAGTGTAGAAGAGCATCAGTTGGGAAGTATTCAAGAATATTGATCAATAGCACTATCTAGTAAGAGCATTTCATGTCTCCAAAATTTTTATGCTTTTATTTTGCAAGACATTCCTGTGTAATGTTAAGCCAGCAGACCTTCATAATTCAGTGATGTAGATGTGTCTTGACTGCTGCTAGAAAACAACAAGCTATTACTGAAACAGCAACAGAAGATTCTTGCAATTAATTCATTGATGCTATACATTAAAGAAGAGAATGATAAACAATTACTGGGAGGATACAATGGTTTCCCAAATTAAAGTTTGAGACTCAGCAGTGACAAATTTTAGAACACATCATCACTAACAAATTTAGTCTTCCATAAGAAACAACAGAAAGTATTTTCCCTGTTTGCAAAGCCTATCTACTGAAAAAGATCGACTGTGAAGAGATACATTCCATTTACACAAATGGATACAATTGCAACAGTGGTAAAAATACTTTGTATTACAGAGAAACACAGGAAAGAAGTGCAAAAGGTTCTAAAACCATGGTCGTTATTTCAGTTAAATTTTATCCTGGTAAACATTAGACTTGAAAAGCCACCCTTTATGAAAACACTTGAGAAATGCATACTCACTGTATCTCCAAAACATTTTAAAAACCTAATAACTGATAAAGAACTTCCTATATTGAGAACTATACTACTGTTGCCCAAACAGCTGAAGCAACATTACCCAACTGTAACCAATTCCAGACCCCTCTGGGCATCACACAGACCATGCTCGCTTTTCTCTCCATTCCTACCTTCCCTTTTTTCCCCCCATTTTTCTTAAAATACAAGCTATTTTATAGGGTGACTGTAATATGATACTATGATCATTGCTGATTGCAGTCAGAAACAGACCCTTCTAATCCAGCTGCTCTCCACTTCAACAAATGCCATTTAAAAGCTACTTCATAAAAACATTATTGCTTCATACTTAAAAGACATTAAGTCAAGATTTTGGAAATTCCATTCACTTGATTGTATCAGCAAGTGTACTATATGCTAGATTTATCATTAAAGCAAAATCCATGAGAACTGTTTTCCAGACTTCAGTTAATGCTCTTCTGACACATTTGGCCAATGAAAGGGATGAAAACCAGTAGTGCTTTGAAGCAATAGCCAGTAAATGCCGCTGTGGTTTACCAAGAGAGGGATGCACAACATATTAGACCACAGTTAATGAAATTAAACCAGTTCTTATGTTTTTAAAATGTGTCATGTATTACTTACTTGGAAACTACACAACTGCTTCATCTTTGAGATTTTACTCTTTTTTTGGTAGTAAATTGTATCTCTTACATCTACTGTTAATTGAATCAGTAAGTGACATCCACTGTTTTGTATTTTATAATACTATTTAAGGCAAAATAACTTGATAAATAAACTATATATTCTTTTTTTTTTCCACATTAAAATGAAGTTCCAACTTCATGTTCCTTACTCAAAGATCCCGGGATAAGATTTCTGTGAGGAAAAGAGGATAAAGTATTTGCATACCACCTACTTGTATCAGATGTGCATTGATAAATAATTTCCTTTCATAACATCCCTTACCTAAAATGTGGATTTCATTTAATGCTTTCTTGAGAGAAAAAAAAATTCTCATGGTAAATATTCTGGTGAAATATATTTCTAAAGCTGTATGTCCAATCAAGTACAATTTTTTCAACAAACAAAAGAAGAAGAAATTTATTTACCAAAATAAAACACTGTTTGTCTTCTATTATCCTGAAGTCTTGAAGAACCAAATAGATAATTAATCCTAAAACCATTTACTTCCCTAGCACTGCTACTATTTACATATTAACTACAAATCTATGGTTAAAGCCCAGCTAAATTAAATCCTTAAAAACAACTACATTTCTCCATTATATCGCAACACATTGCATATTCTCTTATTTGAATAAATATAACTATGAAAATTATCATTTTTCCCCTGGACTTTAGGACAGAGAACTCTCAGGAGAAAATTAATTTCTTTCTAGCAGTCCAACCAGCTGTTGCCTTAAGCTAAGAACTCAACTCTCCTAAGCCCTTTAAACTCTCCAAATGCAGCTCTTCACACACTGCATTTTAGCAAGTTAATTTATGACTGAGCAATATTAACTAATAAACTTTTCCAATTTAGCATAACTAGTCAACAGCAAACTGAGGGCTGGTCAATAGTGCAGGTCATTTTTACACTGCCCCACCATAAGGAGGCACTACTATTCCTCCAAAGGGACTACCATACACACAATTTTGCTAGTTATAGTCATCAGCAGAGTGAGAAGATCTGTATGTGAGAGATTAGTAATGAAATAGCATCAAAACCAACCTGTAAGAGAAAAGATAAATGGCAACAGGCCTTCTACTAGTCCAGATCAGAAGAGCTACTGTCTTCTGTTTGCTAGAGACACTTTACTACATATTTGGAAAAACACTATTATAAAGATTAGAACTCTGATACTGGGAGGTGGAACGGTGGAATGAGGAAATAAAGATATGGGGGTTTCCATTAATGGAACTTTTTTTCAGACAAATCACTTTTCCCACACAAAACCATTAAAAACTCAACAATGAAACTCTAAATTCAGTGTCAAATACTGAGAATATAATTTCTTTATCTATTAAAAAAGAAGTATCCTAAAGACAAATCAAATGGGATTATTGTGCTTAACAAAGAACTGCCCTTATTAGCAGAAGCACTAAATAACACTGGCCTTTAACACAAGTTACACTGCACACCCAAGTGGTAGTGAAGTTCAGATCACATACCCTCATTTCCATAATCATTTTCATATGCCTAGAATGCATTAAATACAATACCATCTTAAAAATGAAAAGCAGACATTCCTTTGGAAATTAATTCAGTATTTAGCACATCATAGAAAATATTTCCTCTTTTTACAATGCAGAAAAACAGGAACATAATAAATACTACAAGGATGTTTGTTATTTCATTTGCCTCAATTTTGTCCTATAGGCACAAGCATACCCAGTTACAACTGTGGAGAGATTACATTCATGTCTAGAACACTGTATTCTAACATGGAACCTTCTTCACCAAGCATTTTCACAGACCTCACAGTAACTATTCCTGCTCAATACTCTCCAGCCACTTCCCAGAAAGAAGCACACACCACATAATATTTCCCCTTATGAGATTCTTTTCTCACAAACAAGAACATAAGCCTGCTTTTAATGGATATTCATATCTCCATTTCATATATGCTACCATTGCAGAGGTTAGAGCTACAGAGCCCATGCAAGAACACTAACTGACTTTTGGAGAGGATAAAATCCTTCCTTAGTCTGCATCTGGGTTATCCACATTCAAGTTAATTCTGCTCTGAGAATGATGCTTATGGAACAAAACTAAAATTACTGCATCTGTAACAGTGGTATTCCTGCTCATTTGTAATTATTACTTCCAGATACGAGCCTGTGGTTCTCAGGATGGCAAATTGAGCTCGACTAATAAACCCTTCATTGTGAAGAACTTGATCATTTCCTCTGGATAAACGGGATTTCTTATGAGAAGTCACCAAAGAATTAAAGGTAAGTCAAGCTAAGTGACATTCCACCCAACAATCAAAAAAGTCACATTAAATTAAGCTGTAACTTACATCTTCTTACAGGACTTTCCATTATGCCACTACAGCACACAAGAACAGGAATTATCTTTGCAGTGCTAAGAAGCCCCTACTCTGCAAGTGAATAATGAACTGCACTAAAGAAACTTGAAATGACATGCATACAAGCAAGGGAGCAAGGGAATAATTCTCTTTAAGTTCAATTATATCATAGAATAAATAAAAAATTCTCCAATTACATCACATTGCATTAGCTACCACTTGGAGTGGATACATAACACTTTACAGTGTAGATCCCAGGACTTCAGACAATGTCAATAAATACAGGAAATAAATTTTTTCAACACACCAACCAGAATGGATAATTAATAATCAGACATATGGTTCAAATTAATTCCTAGAGGAAACAGTAACTAATAAACTTCTCACAGAGTACACAGAAGTGATGTGCAGATCAGCTAGATGAAATGGCAACTGATGTTGAACACTAACTTTCAGTAGGCTTCATTCTGTCACAGGAAACTACACATCTGCCATTACATTCACAGGTGGAAAGATTTGGAAAATCTTGCCAGTGCAAAATAATTCATAGCAGCAGGAGAAAATACATAAAGGACGTAAAATACTTACAACAGGACATCAAGGAAAGAGAAGTTAACGTGATTTGGGAAAGACAATTTACCCCAGAGAGTGATTCAAATAAAAAGAAATTTAAATGTTTCTAACAATGTAAAGCGACCCTAAGAGTACACTTACCCTAACAATTCTTTAAAAGGTATTTGAATCTTAATATGTCCATACTGATATGGACACACATAAATCCAATGCATAGCAAAAAAGACAAGACATATATTTTAAAAAATAGTAATTCTTCATACAAAAAAAAAATATTTCTGCTGTTAAGCACATCATCAATTTAGGGTAAGGCCAAAAAAAGATTAGTAATAATCTTGCAGATGACCAAATTTTGTTTCTCCAGAAGACAGTTGTTAATGTTAAAAATAGAGGCTGCTAGCAATTTTAAAAACCTACCAATTTAGAATTACTCCAGCTTTTGTACAGATAATGACTTATGTTTTCTTTGGGTTTTTTAGATGAACACCACAGTTTTACAAGTCATTAAGTTGTTTTCCAGCTGCACGTAAGTTAACATTTCTGTTACAATTCCTGAAGATTTGCAGAAGTCTACAACATTGCTGCAGTGCATAAACTGAGAAATAAGAAAGCAAACAAAACATAATGATAAGGTTCTCAGAACACCACCTAAACAATCTCAGCAGTATTGCTGATCAGTTACCTTGTTCACAAATATATTACATATTCAAGAGAAATAGAAGGAAACAAAGAGGAAAACAAAGATATTTTAATTGCATCCAGTGATGACTAAACACACAGATCATTTACATATAGAAGCAACTGAAATGTCAATCTTTCTTACGAAATAAAAATGTCAGAGCAAATGAAAGACCAAGGGAAAGAGTGTTTGGCTCAACACACTAAGAAATGCCTGCAGCAGCATATTAGAGAGAGCTCCCTGGAGTTTGGCTAAGCTTCAGCAGCAGCAGCTTTACACTGCAAGGATTGGGTCATCAGTGGCATAGCTGGGCAGTTAAGAGATGAGGTAATGTATTTACTTATTTTAGTAAGAAACTGTACAAAAACAGCCATACATCCTGATGTACAGAAGATTTTTGTACAATGAAATCAATTAATTAGAATAAGATATGTGCCTGAGAGACTTGAAGGAGATGCATCATGCCTATTTGCACAAACATAGAGGACACCAAACTAACCCCACCATCATCCCCCAAAAAGTAAATACTATAAAGTCATATTTGTTTCAGTAATACCACAGAAGAAAGACTGTTCTTGTTAACCAAAAATCATCTCGTTAACCAAACTACCAGGCATAGCAGTATTAAAGTGGTTTTCTACTGGGGATAATATTAATGCTTACATTCTTTGCATTGCATGCCCCTGCAGCTGTACAGAGGCTTGCTTCACAGCTCTTCACAACTGCAGGATCCCTTTGCAAACATCATCTCCAAATGTACCTTCCTACAATCAATTTTTTTTTTGCTCCACTCCCATTTCAATTTCTCCTCTTACATTTCCAAAGTAGATGACAATCTTTCAGTCTTGATATCTCCCCCTCTCTTTAAGGTCAAAAAAACTATGAAATATTTACAACAGTATATGTGCAGAAACTTCACCATACAAGAGTGCCTAAGTAGTGACATCCTCTGAAATGACTACCAAATAGTAGCAGTATAGAAAACCACACTATGAAAAGTTCCTCTTTCAAAATTGAGACACTAAATCCCATTTACACAGTGACTGCTGATCTCTGCTATGTGAATTTTCAATTTAGGGATGTTAGTAAGTACAAGTTCAGCTGTTGTACTTCTCAGAGTAACACACAAAGTATTTTTGGTACAATGCTACATTACAGCACAGAACAATGTAAAATTTCATCAACCTTGACATCCTTTTCATTGAGACAATATGGATTTCAGCATTAACAGATGAAGTACAAATAATCCTCTGCCATTTACCTAAGAAGCTAATATTAATAATTATACTAAACACACAAAGAATGTAAATTATCTTAACCTGAAAGACTGTACATCTTTCAGAAAGTAAAAGAATCTGATGCATTAAAAGAGTTTGAGACTGCTGCAGAGAGTGATAGCAAGACCAGCTTATAAATTCCTTCACCTTTGCAGCATTCTCCACTGGGGCAATGCCACCATCCCCTCTGCCTTCAGTTGCCTCTCATGCTCACATGGGCACATTATAAGCCAGAAAAGCAGCTAAAATGACTGAAAAATAACCCTCAGAAGGAACAACTTCCAGCTGGACCTACAAGCTGAATGAACTGCTCACATATCTGCTTGGCTATACATGTGGGAAAGCTGCTGTCAGGAGTGCAGTGTATAATGGCCCTACACACAGCTGTATGGCCCTACATCCTAAAAATAAAAGGAAAGCACATTCTTTAGAAGACAGGACAGATGAGTTTTTCAACTCCCATAACCTTATAATGATGCCTACAAATCAAAATCTGGCACCAAAACACTTCTTGAGGGTGTACAAGAATAAAAGGTGCGAGAAGTTTCTGAAAGACTACCTATGACTTTGTAAGACCTAGATCCAAGTGTTATATGTCTGTTTCTTGAACTCTAGTACCTTCCATTAGGGGTACAGTCAGACTGAAAAATAGTTTAAGAAAAATTCTGGTTCAGAATCACTGTAATCATGGGTCTGAGAGGGCACAAAGCAAAATTCTTGATCCATTATAGTGAGACATCTGTAATTACAAAGAAAACACACACCATTGCTTTGTAATGTGCTTAATATCCCTCTTTTCTAAGGGAAATATTATCTGTTTTGACCTACTCCCTAGGAACTTCAAGAATCAGGGTCATGTTCTGCTAAATTACCAGTTCTGAAGAGCAGCTATGAATGCCATCACTGCATTAATTTAATACATTTTAGTGTTAAAATCCACTATGGATTTGACATCATAGTAGGAAAAAAATAATTTCATAATATATTAGATGCTATAGATATTGCTAAAGGATGTTTCAAATTTAAAGCACAGCCTAATCAGGGAAATCAAATGGCAAATAAGCGGGCAGAAGCGAAAAACTCGGGATTTGTAATTTCCACCTCACATCCCTGCAAATAGAGTAGAAAAATTTACCAATTAGTGTTTAGTAATTTAATATTTTATTTTTTTCCCACAAAATGACAAAAATCAATAACATGTATTTCTTCCACAGGCTTCTGGTAAGTAATTACAGACCACAGAAGCTCAGATGCTTTGGATGCTCAATTCTCCTATTGGCATAGAACAACAGAGAAAACCTCTGCTAAACTGTGGGCTGCTATGGCTCCTGCACATTTTCAGCATCCATACTTTTGAGTAGTGAGATCCTCTTTTATAAATTTCTTGTTCAAATTTAAATAATTCTGTATTTTATACCAGTGGATCACAATAACCATTTAATTCAAATCCTACTGGGCAACAGACCCATTACTATTGTTTTATATACTTCCTAAATAAAGTGCTTTGCAATACATAATGGGGAGGTTTTTTTCAACACTTCTGAGAAAAGGATTATTTTACTTTTGAAATGATGAAAAACTCTGGGATAACAAAAAAGTATATTTAGTGAGTTTTTTAATAAAATATTCATATCACTATACAAATGCTACTAAACTGAACTGATGCATAAGCAGTCTTGATTCAGGTAAATGACACATTAACATGAACAATCATAAAAATTGCATAAGGAGTAAGAAGCCTTCTTAATGAAAAAACACAGAAATGTTTCCATATGTTTTATGAAGTATTCTTTACCCTTTAAATGAGCACATTCAGATTTAGTCACTGGCTTTGTTTCAGAGAAACCCCATCTGTACACTGCATCACTTACAGGCACATCTCAGTCATGCAATAGCTATGTCGCAGCTCATATATCAAATAAAAATCACATTCAAGGCCACACAACCTTATATACTCAAAGTCTTCTATTCTATTTTAAGTAATCCTAAGAGAGCTCTTATTGCACCTCACTGCTGATGTCACATGACTTTTGTTGGGAAACAGAGTCCTACAAGTGAAATATCAAGAAGTTCTTAACACAGATGAGAATGATATAAAAGAGAACTCTATTGTACCTATATATTCTAGAAGCCTTTCTTTTCCAACAAAGAAACAGGTGTCGAACTAAAAACTTAAGAGCAGCACTGCACAACATTATGTGGTACTGGGAAAAGCAGGATAAAACACGTGGAACTCACAGTAGGCTTAAGGAATTCATCTGACACAAATTCCAAGGCTAATAAAGCTGATGGTCCACATCAAGGACAGAAAGCAAAGAAGCCATCTAACCTTCCTGACATCAAAGGTTGCACTGCCAGAAAAATCACATTTCAAATCCAACAGCAAGGATAGCTGAACAGTCAAGAGGCTTCTATCCACATTACATGGCAGGCCATAAACCATCAACTTTTACAGCAAAGAAACAGTTTGAACAGCTATGTTAGAAATAATGAAATCATACAGACTCCAAGCCATCTCCTCTACCGAACACCTTAACTAAGCAGAGTGCTGCTGAAACATTTCTATATTTAGGGGGTTTTCCCCTTAATATAAGGAAGCTTCCCTTGACAGAGAGAATTTGTGAAAAACAAAAAATATCTGAGGTAATCAGCTAAGGATAAATGCCTTACAATGAAAACTATTTATCACAAAAAGAGAGATTTGTTCTTGCCAATGTCTAAAATCACAACATACCTTTGAAATACTGGCAATATATATAAAGATGATTATTCAATAGATGCTGCTTGGTAAGTTCCTGAGAAGGTTGTTTTCACTAGCCCATGAAATAGGTGAGTCAGTATAAAATAATGTTTGATGTTTTGTTTCTGGGTTGTTTTTTTTTTTTTTTTGTTTTAAAGATTACACTAATCAATGCCATGACAATCATCAGAAAATTATATTATTCTTCTTTAACTTCAAATCAGTTTCCTGGTGTTCAGACTACCAAGATTTAATATCCTGCAATTGAAAGAGCTGGTAAAGGAAATAAAAAAAAACCAGCAAAATATAATTCAGCTAGCACCTAGAAAGGGCCAACTGCACTAAAGAGACACAGCCTGAACAAGAGGATAGTTCAGAAAGCAGCTGGCCTCAATTAGAAAACTGGGGGAACCAACATTTCAAACAGAAAATTTGTGAACCATCAAGTAACACAAAATGAACAGGAAAAGAAGGAAGCCTTGTGATCATCCAGCCTTGATTCTTTTAAAATACAGGCCGCAGGATTTTCTTCCTGTATTTACACCAGCATGAATCTATCAAAAAAACCCCTGCAGTCTCAAAAAGTTGTTACAATCATGAACTATTTTCAACATAAAAAGCATCATTTTAACTGGAATTTGTTTTGGATAATGGAACTTTTTGAAAAGTTGCATTTTGAACAGATAATACAGTTTACTGAAATATGAGTAGATTTGCCTATTACAAAGAATTTTTTAAGGTTTGCATGTGATTTCTGTTATGAGTCATCTCCCACTCCAAAGTGCACATTAAGCCTTAAGATGATCAGTGACCTTTCAAAAGAATGACTTGAGCAGCATTTGGAAGTCAAGTTGATCTTTGAGACTTCTGGGAGGACAAGACAACACAGAGAATTCATCTGAAGTAGAACCACCATGGAGTAATTTCTTATTTTGATGCTTTTTTTGTTTATATGCTTAAAATTGGGGAAAGCTAAGAAAAAACGGCAATGAACAAAAATACACAATCAACATTTGCATATAAAGACTTGGCTGAGAGGTTGTATTTGCATTGAACATAGCTGAAAGAAAGAGTGAGAGCCAGATATTATGTCTTATAAAAAGAAGAAAGCATCTTGACACTGTGGCCAGCAGGTTCCTGAGCTCCACTTGGTAAGCAGTATCCAAACAGGAAAGCATCCATAGCAGTCCTTGAGCTCTGAATTGTGATTTCGAGTGCAACTGCACTAAGTACCTTTCTAATTGCTAAAACAAGAAAGCTTTTAACTACCTCAATGAAACAGAGCATCACTATTAGGTATAGAAGAAAAGTGAAGTGGATTTTCCAGAAATGAAGGGCATATCTTTTCCCTTTACATTATGAAAAGACTTACCTGACTACAAGTTATTATTAATGAAAACAGTTTCAAAACAGCAGCAAAGCAAAGTCAAAGTGGGTTTCAAAGTTTACACTGTGGTTCACAGCCATTTGAACATAGACTGGCACAATAAAGCTTCAAGTTTTTCCATTCTTTGCAATAAAAACTTTTAAAGTACCATAAATGCATAGGAAATAGCCATATTATCAGAATATGCTCAATTATATTCAACATGTGCAATTATATACAAACAGCAGAGTAAACATAGTCTTGCATATTGCAAAGGAGATTAAGGAATGTGACACATACACATAGAGACATTTTTATTCTACAGCTAAATCTTACTGCACTACAGCAAACAAGAGTTTCAAAGGAAGAATTGAAGAAATTCTATCAATACTCATCTAATTAACCTGCAGATACTCATGGCACTTTGAAAGCCTAAGAACAAAGCCACTTGGTACAATAAAACTGTGTCATGTTCACCCTGGAAAAATGTGTACCGTTCAATGGATTCCAGAAAAGACTGGGCAGTATTAGAAAAACCTAAATGACAACATTCATAACTCAGACCAGCTTCAGAATATAAAATGGAGTGAAATGCACAAATTCAGTTCCCAAGAAAATCATCCATTTAATTTGCACACATGCTTCAAGGTATTCTATTAAAAAGTCTGCAGCTTCTTTTCCTGCAGCTCAGTTTTCTCAACTACCATAGAAAATGCAGTATCTGACAGAATGCCTGATAGACTGAATGCTTAATAGCCAAATATTGAAAAAAATTTGTTTTCAGTGAATGCTCTGTGCCATATTTCTTTATTTCATCTCATAACCATGCATGTGGACTTCTTAGTGCTTACTGCAATACTGTAAAAATCACCAGCTCTTTTCTGTTGATCATTTCCCCATTCAGTTTTTAAGTTAGAACAGCTTTTTACTGACATTCTTAGAAAGAAACTTGCCTAAAGGCTTACATTCAAACTCAGCAAATCATTCAAATGAAAGCAGTAAAGGAAGTGGGAGAGCATGAGATGCAAAGACTGAGGTCATGACAATAGTTTTGTCCAGTACTATTCCCTTTTTCAGATAGTTTTCTCCTTGCATTTAGGAAATATTCTGTACCTGTGAAAAGAATTTTTCAAGACTTTGTGCAAATTTACAGAAAGCAAATTTTATGAATTAGAGAAGTAGTTGATCTTATTGCTGAATATGGTAGAGGTACTGTCTTGGTGATAAGCTCAAAATCTGCTGGCAAGCTGTGTTTCATTGATAACATATGGGATACTGCAACATACGAATAGACAGCGGCATAAAAGCGATCCCACTGGGAAAGTAGCCTGGACACGAAGTACACATCAAAGCAAGTTTTATAAAAAGCTTTCTTGAAAGACAGAAGATCAAGTGCTTAGCACTTTGGTGATCACAACCACCTCATCTAAGCCCAGTGAACGGAATACAGAGCTAACTGATGAAACCAGGAGCTGTGAGAGCTATAGCAAGACACAATCATATGAGCTTTCAACAGAACTGCAAATGCTGTTACATCAGTGCCTCAAAGCTTTGCTTTAAAGTTTATGCTCAGTCTAAAATGAGTAGACATAAATATCTATGGATTCCTAATGTTTCTGAAGTGATCTGGTTTGTTGTCACAAACAGTTTATTTTTAGATACAATTTCATAAGACCGTGCCCAGAATAGTGCAGTTCACCCCTCTGAACTGTATGTTACCTTTGTAACACAATTCCACAGCATTTGAAAAGCTCTTGAATACACACAGAAACTACGTTCTTTAAAAACCAAGAGTGACTCTAAAAGAATCTGCAAAAAGATTAAATATAACAGATATCTAACAGGTGTTTTACACTGTATACAATACAAAGTCAGATTTGTTTACTGACAGAGCATAGCAAGCACAGGCATAACTACTTACAACAGCAATATTCATTGTCAAGCACTTATAAAAAACTGCATTTAAATCCTGGGAAGCATGAGCAACAGTATGACTAGTTTAGAAAATAAATACATCAAAATATAAATCATTCCCACTTCCCATTTCCTTTGCTTGTAACAGACCATACCAGAAGAAACTGCTTGACTTCTGCACATTTTTGATGCAAGGGAAGTATCCTTCTGGAAGGCAAGGCTGCCACTACTCTCCATTTTACAGTGTAAAAATGGACTCACATCTGATCACAAATGAAAACAGACTCTTGTGATATCCAAAGTCCCTCTGACAAAACCCCTATTTCATTCAAACTCTAGTCATCCTTTGAAAGTGCAGAAGTTTGAAATATTCCCTTTTATCAAGTAAACAATTAAACCAAGTTCTTATTTCACTTATTTTGCTGAACTCACTGTAGATGGATGACTAATTTATACCTCACAAATCTGAAGATATTGAAAAGAGCAATTCTGCATCTCAATGAGATGAGTAATCATCATCTCAATTGAGATCTGAGTTTTTGAGATGACAGAGTCATTCAAGGAAAGGAACAGAATTTCGTGTAGTCCATCGAAAGTCAAAATATCAGAAAACACCAAATAAGAAAGCTGAATGGACCCATCTATCAAACAACAGGCACAACCTCATCTGGAGAATGTATTTTTTGCTATCCAAACTGAAACCAAAAGACATCAGATAACTTCCAAGTACAAGCCACTGAGTTGACACTAAATCACCTGCTACTGAGACAGCAAAACATGGATCTTTCCTAAAAGATTTTCTCTGAAAAGATAGCAAAAAGGTAAGGAAAATATTCTGGGAGATAGATGAAAATTGAAATCTTATGGACTGCTTGACTTTCTAAAATAGTTAGGAAAGCTATCAGTCAGTTTGAAAACTCTTCTTGGCTTGTAGTAAAGCAAGTGATTAATTTTTTAGTATTTTTAATCATTATTGTTTTTAAAACTTTCTCCAGTAATCCAAGCACTAAAATACCTGGTATTAAGCTATATTGCAAACCTGAGTGTACATATAGGAGAATGAAAAAATAGTAACTGATGCAAGAATAAAGCAGCTGACAGAGCAGAAGAGCTATATCTAGCTGTGGTATGTCACATAAGCCTGGTAAAACCAAGCAATCACATGAAGGGAACTCCAAATCTCACCAGAGTTGCAAAGATGGCTGGATTCTGTCATGTTGGAATTCTTGCCTTTTGCTCTAAATCATCCAGTATTCACTTAGCTCAGGAAACTGAAACAGTCTACAATATAATTCCACTATTGGGACAATTCATTTGAAGAAGTAAATGGAGCTTCTCAAAAAGATTACACCCCTTAGAGCAATTAAGCTTTTCTTCTTCCAACAGCAGGTTGAGAAAAAAAGTCCATGTCTTCAAATTGGAAAACTTGAATAATTACTGGAATAGTAATAGAAACATCCTTTCCAGAAGTCAAGATGTAAAACATTTCTATAACACTACCCAAGACTCGAATTTCTTTTTAATTTCTGCATCTTCTAGTCACTCCCCTGCCCTGCAGTAATTGATGGGGGAAGGGGAAAACACTTACCATAAACCTCAGTTCGGAGAAAGCATCTTTAATGAGAAAAACATTTGAAACTACCATGCATGAGACAATTCTACCTATCCTTACCTAACTGTTCAGGTCCCCTGTTGTGTATTAAAGAAGAAAAAAGAGGCAAATCAGGAGAATGCATAAAGACTGGAACCATGAAGTTCAATAAAGGGTTGACTATCACAGAATTTGACAAAAAATACAGTTAAAGTAGGAAAAAAGCATGAGCAAGATGCAGTAACAAAGCCACAGCATCAAACTGGGAGAAATCAGCATAAGACAGTGTAATACCTGATTTATTCAGCATGCTACACTCAAAAAAAAAAAGGCAAAACACATTTGGTTTGAACTTGATATAGTCATAAAAGAAAGAAACTAAGCTCACTTTGCTTATTTAGATGATCTCCAACTCAAAGGTGTTTCTGGAAATAGTTCTTGTTACTTTCCTTGAATAGCCAGCAGGCCTGTTACAAAGTATGTTTCGGAGAGTGTTAACCAGGTATAAGAGCTCTTATTTCACATAAGATAAAGATCCCAGAACCCAGGAGCTGTGGTTATACAGAGACCTCTGACATCCCCTTAGAATCCAAGATTTTGATTAGTGATTCACATAGTGTGATACACACCTTTATAACACTACACAGTAAGGAATATTTGCCTACAGCAAGTATTCAAAGCAAAATCAACGCAGCTACATCTGCTTGCGCCATTTTTAGTTTTCTTATTATGCTTCACACAAACAGAAGGGACACTCACAGGACACCATTGAATAACACTGCAACAGAACACATCCCTTTCTATATTAGCACCTTAATTCCTTCAATATAGCAAAATCCAATACAGTGAAGTGCTAATTTAAGAGTTTTCTTGCTTACTATAGCTTACTGAGAACCTAATGTTTCACTGGCTTTGTCTCCCTTATCATTACTACCTTTTTATGTTACTGTGTACTTCTACTTTTGGTAGAATATTCCTCCAAAAGAACTGCCCGCCTTTAGAGACATAACGCTAAGTGAAAAATTAATGGGCAAAAGAGCTCCTATAATTGAAGCTCAGTATTTTCCAATAAAAATACACTTTCTGTCCTTACCATTACCATGTTACATATAACTTGCACTCATTATATTCTTGACTATGAGGTAGACTAGACACGTAGGAAAAACATTATTCTTAACTGCAAGAAATACCATAATTACTCCTCATACAGTCTGCATTGTTAACAGCTTAACAGCTCTCCCACATGATATGTTCCTGGAGAAAAAGGTATTTTTCTTGAATATCCATGCAATTAAAAAATGGGATTTTGATCTATAATCACTAGGCTTAAAATAATTACAAGGTATATATGTTTCTTTAAAGCCTGACTTAATATAATATGAAATCACATGGGACATCAGACTAAAAATTGCTATTGCAGTACATAATAATCTGGTATCTCTATTGCAAGAATACCATTGGTATTTATCATCTTACCTTGCCACAAGAATCAAAATACTCTCACAAATGGAAAGTTGTTTTCCATACCATTCACTAGAGTTTATTCCATAAAAGTAACTTTAGTGGATACTAGTATTTTTTAAGTCTTAGTATTGTAGACACTGATAAGTTTTAAGCAGCAGTCCAATACTTGGGATCTGTCCCATTACTTAAACTCAGTACAACTGTTATTTGATCAACACTATATATATTACATAAACTCACTACTCAAGGTCAGCAGTCAATATTACATATTTGCAAACAGAAAACATGCTTCTACCATATTTAATAGTTGCTTATTGTTAAATCTATCTACTTTTGATTATGCCTTGGGGTTTTTTTTTCCTAAAAACTACTACTACAATAAACACATTTTTACTGCAATAAGTTCCTCACAGAAATATTTCCATTTTATCTTTACTATTTTCTCATTTCATTCACATTCCATAATAATCTTCTCCATTTAAAAATGTCTTGATATTTCTTGCCTCATCAAGATGAAAACCCCTAATTGGTCTGTTCCTTTCCAAACTGAAATGTCTCATTCTGAATAAAAAGAGGGAAAATATGTGCTATGAGGCATTCCAAATTCTTTTAAAGTGATTCAAGTTGTTTCAATAAATAAAAAGAAGTAAACATAATAAAAAAAGTCCAATGATACCATAAACAGAAAACAATATCCCACAATGACCATAAACTACAATAATTTCTTTGTGCTGTAACACCTGTTTGCATTTTCATTTCATCTCAGACTATCTCATGACACAAACTAAGTAACCCACAAAATAAGACTGTTTAATTGGAAGGGCAAAAGAAGAGCTAGTGACTTTGGGAATTTCCACAATGTCAAACCAGCAGAGAGTGATATTCTAAGCTGGAATTAATTCATGTCACACACCAGTATATTTACTAATCAGAAAGTAGCATGATTTATTTTGTATGTACTGATGCATTGACACTCAGGTTAAATCTAGTTGGCATGAGAATTTGAACAGGAAAAAGATTTCAGAGTCACCATCAGACAGTGTTAAGACTAGTCAAGATTTCTAAGTTGTAGTTTTGTTTTAATGTTTAATAAGGTCAAAGACTAGTCAAGATTTCTAAGTTGTAGTTTTGTTTTAATGTTTAATAAGGTCAAAAACAGCAACAACACACCTGACATACTAGCAGCCTTCCTGTGTGTGTGAGAAAGTTGTGATGAAGGTTCTAAACAGAGGTGAAGAGCAGTAGGATGAAAGACAATTGTCATACACTGAAATATGAATGGTTCTGCCTAGAATGGTGGAAAAGCTATCTCACCATGAGAACAGTCAAACAGTGGCAAAGGCTGCACAGAAAGGTAGGGGATTCTTACCCTTGGAGATTTTCAAGGTCTGACTGGGTATAGCCCTAAAGAACTTGGTCTGATCCCGTAATTGACTCTGATTCTAACACAAGACTGAATGGCAGAGACTTCCTGTAGACCCTTCAAACTTGAATTTTCTGACAACCCTATTATTTTTTGCCAGCTACAAAGAATTAGCTTTCTTCTGCTCTTCTGAAAACCAGTGTTCAGGAAATGGCAGTGACTGGCATCAATACTTCTACTGCAACACCTCTGCACGAACCATTTTCTTAAAAAACACAGATGTCAAGAAAACACTATGCCCGCCTCATTCATGGTTTATTTTTACATCAGCAACCACTGATGGTTTCCAGGTTCACTCTATATTTGACAGGTTCTCTGGGCCTTTGCACACAGGGAAAAAAAAACACCCTTCTGTTATCTCTGAAGTTTTCTTTTGTGTGTGCTCTGAATGCTTCTCAGAAAATTCCCAGTTTCTATTATTCAGCAGATTCATGATTTATGTTCTTCCTAGTCTTCCTGCTGTAACACTGAATTTCAGTAATTTAGGCTCAACATGCTTTATTGGTTTTAGAAGCCAACATCTCAATCTCCCTGTAGTTTTTCACCTGATGTAGTACCTGGCAGCTAGAACAAGGCAAAAAGGCAGCCTACCTCTCTGCTATCCAAGCACAAGAACAAGCAATAACATCAAACTAGCAGCTGAACAAACAAAACAGGTGCTCTCAGTCACATTGTTATTTGTGCAAATAAACTACTGACTCTGGAGTAAGGGCAATATTTATAGCTCTAAGCTTAGGTGCCTTGGTTTTTTGGTAGCACACCAAGAATTTGCTGGTTTTTTGCTAGCATACTCAAGAGTTTGTTAATTTCAACATAGACACTGAACTGAGCTCTCCTGCAATTCTGAAACAATTCAGCTTAAGAAATTTGTACACATTTATGCACAGCTATGGATTTCATGTGTGCATGTACTCCTTTCACAGCCCACTCATTTATTTATCTTTTTTCTCCTTCACTGTTCTGTTGACAGTATGTATATATTAATTTTCAACACAAAAGACATTTAAAAAGTCTCATGTGGATTTTGAAGTACATTAGATTCTTTAGCACAACATTACATATTAAATTTAAACTCACATGAATGCCTTAAGTATGCCTATCACCATTCTTTCATCAGAATACTGTATGTTTCAATTTCAAAGCTTATTAGTATATATTAATTAGACCAGGAAAAAAAAAAAGGTAATCATAATTACTGGTTTCAATGCCTCATTTCAGGTCACAACAGAGCCACTGCTTCTGGCAGAGGATTTCTTCAGATACTCTGGAAGATAAATCTTACTGATTATGTACTGGAGTAATAAAATGTCCCACTTACCTCCTTTCAGTGCAAGTCAGTTCATGACTTAAGAGTATCACTGAAAATGTTTACTACAAGAGGAAATAACATCTTATACACAACTATATTAAGCTTAAAATAATTAAGCTAAAGAAGAAATCTTAGGTTCTTAGGTTGCTTATCCGTGCTGGTTTTCCATCTGAAAATAGACTTGATAATCTACCAGAGTTTCACAGAAATGCACAACATATAAAAATAAGACTATTTATACACTGCATTCTCATCCTACATGAAGGATGAGGACACATGTGGGTAATCATCCACACTGTTTATACTGTGCAAGTTTCATATAGCTGTGTCCTGCCACTCCCAAGCAATTAGGAGAATACACTCTTACACTTCTATTTTAGACAGAAATTTCAATTCATACTCCTCCAAATGAATGCAACATTGTCCATGTTATACGGAACAGAGATTAAAAGCCCGTATGTTGCAAGGAAGTTAGAGCTGAACAACCTGTATTATCTCTAAAACTCTGAAATGTTGGTCTTTGGCTGGCTTTTGTGTTTTGGAGTTTGGTGGCAAGGGAGCAGGCAAGAGGAAAAAAGTTGTTTTAAAAACAGGGGTATTAGAGAGGCAAGTCACTTATTTTAGTCTTTTTCCTAAGTGGTTAAAAGAACTATGCAGCAGCTCCACAACCCTTTTTTATATGTACACCTGGGAAGAATACTGAATCCTGTTACTTTCCTCACTGTTACCCTGATGTGGTTTAGACCAGATGTTTAAATGTTACAGCATGTACATTTTCTTTTCTTCTTCCAAGGCAAAAGCAAAATAAGAGGAATATTTGACTTCACTCCACGAGAGACCTATTTAATAGCTTGGCGGTTATGTAAGTAAAGGTAGCTTGGCTAAGTCAATGTTGACGACATACAGAACGACATGATCCTAATGAGTTGGAAAATATTGGCTCTCATGAGATTCAACCAGATGCTACTGCACTGAGAAAGCTACTGTATTATTGAATTTCATTTTTATGAGGTAAAATTTATTATTCAACCATTAAGGTATCCCACATGAAATCTTGCATAAAATAGTTTTACAGTTACTTTCTGGAAAATAGATTTTATTTTAACTTTAAGACATCATTTACATGAGGGATTCAATGCCTATTTGATCACCTTCAGTAGAGAAATGTAAGGTCTGCAAGCAATTTTCCCAAAAATACCAGATTAATAGAACCGAACTGTCAACAAAATAATGAACTACCTGAACAGGACAAGGTAAAAGTGGTAGCAAGTTCCAGTTTTCCAGAGTAAACTAAAGCCATGTGTGACTGTGTATGTATTTTCTTGGCAAGCTGAAATGGTTAGAAACAGAGTGTTTCAGGTACTTACTAACAAATAATGGAAAAAATATAGAGTACAATTACTCTATAGGATTAATCATGCTCAACCTTTGAAAGATCTTAACTAATGCTGTTTTCCTAATATTTTGGTATCTTGCACACTTTTATTTTTTAAACTGTATATTAATAATTGCAATAATATTAACATCTATACATGGCATAAGGTAGAAAACATTATGTATTTCAAATGCGTATTTGTTTCCACATTTATAGTGACTGAAATGAAGAATCAGAATGTTTCACAAGCATAAGAACTCACACTATTTAACTGACATGTAACATGCTGTTGTGCTTGTATACCAAAAGGATTATAAAGTTAAACCAAAACATAAATTTCCAAAGAGTTTCATGTGGAGTGAAGACTGCTTGTGTGCTTTTTTTATTTTAGATGTAATGCATTAAAAAGTTAGTAATGCTTTTTCTTGACCCATGAAAAAGAGCAAAAAGCTGTTTGCAGCTGTTTTAGTTTCTGTTTGTTATGCTGCATTTTATCACTAGTATTCCCATCTATTTTAAGTTTTCTACACTTTTTGTTCCTGCATAACTGTTTCAGGCAGTATGCATCAATCGAGTACTTAAATGATAATACCTACTCATTCAAGCAGTAGTTTAACTGTTTATATTATCTCTCTTTTTTAATCTATCTTGACTTCTAAAAATCTTAAAAAGAACTTTTCCCAACTAGACACTTAAATTCATGGGTTACCAAAGGTGTAAATGCAATGAAGGGAGTTGAATGCTTGCACAAGTTTCATTAAATTCCATATAATTTATAATTAATTTATAATTTAAAATTGCTCTTAGCAGAATTAAATCATCTCTAGCTAAGAGAGACACAATATTAAACATGTTTATAAAAAATGTCCAGAGCAAAAATCATACATCTTTCCTGACATATTTATTTTATCTGTCCTCCACAAGTGCTACGCTCAGTCAAGCACAGTACTGTATGCATCTTTTACTGGAAGTTTTAAGATAGAGACCTTCCTAATATGTATGACAAATATGAATTTTAAGTAGTACAGGCACCTCATTTTTAAATTTTGTCAGATACCAAACACACACCAATTGTTTTTGAGACTTCAGATTTTTTAAATTTTTTTTTCAGACAGCTTGCCTTTGGGCAAGTTAATTAAAAAATAAACTCTCAGGTGATCTAATGAAGACAACAATCTAATATCAAACTAGGGAATATTTGAGTAAAGTGTCTTTCTCCTAGTAGGAAAAGGTTTCTGAAGAACAAGGAGAGGAAAGTAGATGGGGGACAAAAGAGTGCTAATCTTCAAGCAATCGTCCCTTTCTGGTATTCCAGTAATCTATTACAAAAAGGAAATTGCAGAACACAGAGCTCAGAGAGGTCATTTTGAATCCCTAGACCTACTTCAGCCTCAATAACCTTTGAAAGAAGTTTTGGAGCAGGATAAAATTTCTGCTCCAGGTGAAAATTCAGGACAGAACTCCAGATACTAGCAATAAACTCTGTTCAGATGTTTGTGGAAACACACAGTGCAGAGCTCCCTTTTTAAACCAGATCCATAGAAGGTCTTTCAGCCATTACCTAACAAACAGATTCCCAAAGGGGCCTTTGTACCTTGTGAGCCTCTCCACAGCAGGTGAAAGGGCCAATAGTCATGGATTCCTCCCAAAGGTTGCCCCCTCTCCTGCAACTCATGCATTTGTACTTGTCTTACTATTAATTTTTTGGTTTTCTTAACTTCTACTGCTTTTCTACTTTAACTCTTTGTACCTGCTTCTTGCTTTATATTCCTCTGCTGCTCTCTTCCCTTTTTATTAGGTGATCCTGTTTCTCCTGTTTTTCTTCCTTTACATTTTTTATTTATATTTTCCCCTATATTATCTGTCTCTCTCCTATGGAATATCTTAGCCCATATTTAAAGCCCATGTTAAAAGTTTCAGTGATAAAACTGGAAGAGATGGCTGTGTTGGAAAAAACATATAACTAAAAGCTGTAGCACAATGACTGCTGAAAAAGATCTTGGCTGAGAGGTTATAAAGGGTTGGGGTACCACTTTTGAGTTCAAGTAATACTGAACTGATGTATTAAGGAAGCCAAACACTCTCAACAGCATCTGGCACAAAGCCCCAACAAAGACAATGAGCTCAGCAACAACTGTTTCTGTCCAATAATACCCTTCAACCACACACAAAAAGTGGCAATGCAGACATAAGCAGTTGGCAAAGTTGTAGGCTTGGTAAACAAATGGCAAACACATTTGAGACTAGCTATGTATGAGGAGCTACCCAGAGAAGAAAACTTTCAAGTCACAGTATATCAGTGAAACAGATTGCTAGAACAGATCTGGGTGGGTAGCTAATGACTAGACCATTTCCATAGGAGGACACATTTCATTCACAAATTACAAAACAAGCATGATGTTACACTGAGTATCAAGAATGTATAAAATCCTGTGAAGTGCCTATAGCAGTCAGATTTGCTGGAAACCTCAGGATAATAGCAGACCATTACAAATAGAAGACGAAATATATAAGCCTCTCTTTATTTTCAGAATAATGTCACATTTGGGAAGGCTTTTTTATTTACGTTTAACAGGAAAAAAATCAGCAGACATAGCTGTTTGTCCTGCTATATTTCTAACTAGTTAGAAAGATGGCTTTTAGAAGTTTGAAAATGTAAACATAGAAGAAAATTTGGGCTGCTGTATTCATGAAACACATAGTTTATAATTCCTTGAAACAGTAGAATGTAATCAAATAATTTCAAGAAAAGGATTCCCTAGAAAAATAGAATAAAGTGAAGGTAAGGGAATCTTTGAGTATATTGTTGCTTTTTCCTGCAAGAACACTACAATTTAATATAAATACAGTCAAAAAAAGAAAAGGAAGGACAGTAAAGAGCAATTTAAAAACAAGTGTTTATACTTTCATTACTTGTAGAAAATTAATCAAAGAAATATTAATCCACAACACCATGGAGACGGAAACTATTTTCTTAAAGTATTACTTCTGTGCATAGCCAAAACCAAGCTGTGCTCATATGGAAAACACAATACCATGGGAAAAAGGCAATCTTTTTCTTGAGAGTTTAGGTTACACAAGAAAAGCTCATCTGTTCACCCACAAAGATTCTCAAACACACAATGGCAGGAGGGGCAGCCCAAAGACCTTGCCAGGCTACTGCCAGCCCCAAGACATGAGCCCTGTAAGGCCACTCTGTACCAGCCTAAAAGAGCACTGGGGCATGCAGCAGCAGGCAGGAACTCAACACAAGGACTCCCAAGTAAAACATTCAGCAGCTTTTGTTTTATGTTGGAGAAACTAAGCGGAATGTAAGTAAAAGTGTTTAACAGATGTGCCTTGTTTACTGACAAGTTCCTTACTGACTGCATTTTGCTCATAGTTACTTTATTTAAAAAAAAAAAAGAAGAAAGAAAAATGACAAAAGAAAACTTGAAATTTCAACTTCCCTGTGAAAATACAATCAAGTATTTTTAGAGGCTTATACACATACATGTTACTGTTAAAGTATGTGGAAGCTGACCCTAATTACAAGGATGACTTTCAGGAAGGCATGATATTAAATTGAATACAACAGTATTCAAATGAACACAGGAGGATTACAGAATCAACCAAGCCAAAAATTCAGACAAAAGGATTGACAGCAATCATTTCATAGCCTTGAACACAAAGCTGCCTTCAGTCTAGTTAATGCCAAACACAACTACAGAAGTGTAAAATTTACCAGGTGAAGCGTTAAGCCATGAACAAGAGAAGATCAAAATAACTGCATTATATTGTTCATTTACTTTATTAGAAGTACTTAAAATGTGTGCTCCAGATTTCTATTCTGCAGAGATACTGTTAGCAGAGTTGTTTCACAGTTCATTGCACTGATGGACTGAAACTTGTCAAATAATAGAACAGGTTAGTTTGAAACTGTGCAAACCCTAAGAGCACCTGAAGTGATCAAACAACTGTATTTTCAGATTGCTCTGTGGTGGACTATAAACCTGCTACCTTTACGAGTATCAGGACTTGAAAATAAAATGACACAATCCCATTCTTAGGTGACCCACACAGATTGAAGAAATGAAGACAAAAGTGACTTTCATGAAAGAAGAAAAACCTAATCACTTTAAACACTTATTCCAAGGGTTGCAAAAAAATACAACAGTTCTTTTGTAACATTAGATCAACACAGATTTAACTTCAATAAACAGAAGGAGTGAAAAAGAAAAACGGAAAGAAATGCAGAGCTGAAAGACTTCCAGTGGTCTAATCCACCACTCTGCTTCAAATAATGATTTTCTGCACCTAAATCATTCTCGGAATACATTCTCAAAGAGTGGCAATGCTGGATACTCCAAAATATCTGTTACTCTTGTTATGGGTTTATTTACAACAAATAAACAATAACAGCTCTAAATTATTCTAGCCTGCATAGAAATTTTTAAAAAATCATTTTATGGATTACTTGAAAAGTCTGGCTTCCTCTGTACACTGGTCAAAATCCTTTATTTATTCCCAAAAATCCATGGGTGTTTTACAAAAGGATGACAGATAACGATTTTCATTATGCATGTAATCATCACCAGCACTTGCATATCTTCAGCAATTTCACAACAGTTAAGTAATATTTATTTATGAAATAATGAGAAACATCTGCAGCCCTTCTAAAGAATTCAATGTATGCCCTTGATTAATAAAGCCCTTAATAACCCAGTTTCACCTCTGAATGATCCTAAAGTAACAACATTGTATCATATACGGTTGTAAAAGTGAATGTTTCAGATGAGGGAAGCATGGAAAAATTATCCTGTATGGGAAAATGAAAAGCATCCAGAAATTGGTGCCAAGGAGTGAAGCTGGGTGGCTTAGCTTACATCCTGGATTTTAAATATAAGCTATAAATACCCACACACACAAAAAATTCTGTCTGTTAGCTACTATAAGTAAAAAGCTGGATTTAAAGGATATAGCTGTATGGACACTCACTAGCAGTGCTCTGTACCACAATAAAGAACCAAAACCAACACATATTTACCTGAAGTTTGGAAAACCTCATTCAGTAAAGCTTCATTTGCCACCACTGAACTGACATTTCCAACAGGATGACACCAGCTCTGATAAATAGTTTGAAGCAGAAGGGCTTGAGCTCTAGTTGCTTGGACTGTCAAATTAGGGAGCTCAAAAATGCATTCTGTTAGTGGGACATGAGCTCGCTTGGTCCTGTTTAAAATAAAAGAAAAACAGAAAATCATTACTCTGGCACATAAAAATAACCATTTTAAAACTTAGTCACAGAATAAAGTAGTTAGTTTGTAAGGTTGGAACTGTGTGCTTATTGGATTTCTTAGATTAGACCTGATTCTACTTACTTGAAATGAAACCTAAATAGGAATTGTTACATGATTTAACTTCATATCTCCCTCCAGACAGAAAAAAATAATATACTTTTATCTAATTATCCCTTGACTTGAAAATATTAAATAAAAGCAATTCCATGTGCTCCCACCAAAATAAGAGCTACTCAAAATTATGCAGATACTAAAACAACCTGCTCAAATGTTGAATGTTCCAGATTTTTTTATTTACAAAGCTTACAGTGCATCACTAAATGACATATGGCTAGAGACACCAAAAACATATAGACAATATTCATACATCAAAATACAAACAAGCCCACATTCTGTATTTTGCTAACAGAGCTCATTAAGTGATTCTACAATTTTTTTTCAATGCCTTATCTTTTAATTGGGGAGGAGCAACAGGAGGAGACAGGCATTCAACAGGGCAAAGTAAAGGACATTTGTTTGGAAAATAAATTCCTCTGGGGCAATATAATCCACCATCAACAAGAATGCTTTACAAAAACTATAGCTAAGTCAGTAATTTATTTTTTCTTCCTAATTTACACACTATTACCTGAAATCAAGCAACAAGACTGATTTGCTACATTCAACAAAAACTATCAATGTTCTTTAGCTCTCTCAGTTTGAAGCCTTTTCCTGTATCATGTTTTTAACATTATCATTCCTGCCCTAATCACCTCCCACTCCACCACTGAAATGTACTTTTTCTGCTATTTAGCATTATTTTCTCTAATGTCCTACATGGCAGGAGGGTTGGAACTAGATGATCTTTAACGCTGCACCAAATCTTAACCATTCTATGATTCCATGAAATTTAAATACTGATCCACATACTAGCTCATTCTCATTCTGGAGCATCTCCTCCATTAGAAATTTTAGGGACATGTTTAAAGCCCCTTAAAAATAAATAGTAGGTAAATGTTTCGCTGAGAATCAGAGCCTCAAATGAGGCAAAGCTGCTGAAACTGCACACAAAATCCATTGGCCCTGAAGAAAAGCACGCTTTACTAAAATGCCCAGGGACTGAAAATGGCAAGACATGCAGACATTCAATGACTCTCCAGATCAGCAAAATCAAAACCTTCCAAGGAACTCTAAGAAGCAGCCATAACACACCACATCTTCTATCTAGGCCCAAAAGTAGAGAGCAGGAGGCTCCATGAATTAAGAAGCAGGCAATTTATGATGCTCAAATTCTAAAACCTTCAGCAGCATGAAATGACACAAAGTTCTGGTAATAAGGAGTAGAATTCTTGAATATTCTGCATTTGATTGTGAGAGTGGGCCTTCACCAAGACAACTGTGAAGAGAAAAATACTGTATCACTTCTCAGACCAGGATCACTATGCTCCAGATGAAGAAGAGAATTAAAATATTCTGCTGCTAATACTTTTGGCCCATAAGTTGCAGATGTGACTTATGAAGCATGGTTTGGAAATAAGCATTCTGAACATCTGAAGACATCTCTCAACCACTGTGTTTACATGGGGTACAGCTAAATATAATGTCATCTATTTCAATTTAGACTTGGCCATAAAAGCATTCGCCTCAAGTCCTAAACAGAGCTCCTTCCTTTAATTCCTTGTCAATACCAGCAAACAGCTGGTAAGTGAAAATCATCTTCTCTGGACCAAGAGGAATTAAGCTCAGTGTTAGATACCTACAGTAAAAACAAATATCCACAACTAACACTGTAGTCTAGAACCTTTTAAGGTAAATTGAAATACATCAGCACTTGTAGACACAGCAGACAGATATCCATTCATTCAAGACCTGAGGATTACAAATTTAATGTCTCTGCAGGTCACTGTTTCTGCCCACTGCTTATAAAGGGACAGTATAACACTTCTCAGCTGTGGATGTCTGCACCACAGATCAAAGTGTCACATAAAGCCCATCCACAATAGCCATTGCTCCTCACTATTTTATTATTAAAATAAAAATTGATTCTTATGAAAGAAGATACTCATAAAAGATTTTTCAGAAATTGATGTAAATACAGATGAAGGACAAAGAACAAACAAAAACAGATGTTATAACCTTCTGCAATAGTAATCAGTATTGTTTAGAATGAGGTTTTCCAACCTCATAAAGCTTGGAACCAGGATTACCTGTCTCAAAAATGCTGAGAATGGGGAGGCAACCAGAAACAAGACTGCCTCTGATTTGCAACTCATTTGAAGCTAATGACACAATTATGCTGCCAGCTTCAAATGCCATCTGCAGAAAAAACCACGAATGAAGGAAAAACATTTCATGTTTATATGGAAGAACTCAGCCTTGTGTTTGGTAGTAGAAATTTCTTTCATATGAACACACACCACACTCCACAACCCCCCCTTCAAAAAGAGCAGTCTCCTGTTTGAATAAACCCATCCACCTTTGAAGTCTGAATTTACCTATAGGTACAGCCTTTGGTGCTAGAAAAATCAAAACTCATTAGAGGCCTTTGAAGAACACATCTTGTATTAAACCTTGTTTGGTTGGTCTTTTTTTTTGGATTTTGTTTGTTTTAATAGGAGTCACAAACACCAAACAGCAAGCTAGAACAAAGAAGTTATGTATGACCTATCAGGGGGAACTCTGCATCTCCCACCGCCTCATCTGCTGACAGCCAAGTACACATCTTTCTGGAGTACATGACCAGACCCCATTCCAGGCTCACTTCTATCAACTGCAGCACAGCAGGTCACCAAAAGGGTAAGAAATCTCTGTACAAAACTCCTGAAGCTCTTTCTCTTTCCGTTTGAAGTTTAAACACACCGCAAACCTTTCCTGAAAATGCTGTTCTTATAACAAGTACACAGCGTAGAAAATAACGTATCCAAACATATTTGAATTTAGCTGGTGTAAAAAAATCCATTTAAAAAAGGCATTTTTCTAAACATCAGAAAACTACCTAGTCTGAAAATTAGAACTACTTTAAGGAGAGATGAAACAAAACCTGAAAATAATACTAGTATTAAGTCAAGCACATAAAGAAAGATGCTGCCTGGTTTAAAAAACCAAAACAAGACAAAAAAACCACCAGTAAAGAAAAACACTTGGACTCAGACACCCAAAAGGAATAAAGAACCTGGAACATATTCTGATCATTACTACCACACAAATGCACAACAGGACACATGATCACTGCCTTGTGGATACAATTACATAAAACACGTGTCCCATTCCAGCTCCTCAGATACACAAGAAATGCTCTGTGCAAATGTACACACATATGACTGTAGCCACCCAAAGAAAAGCTGTGGGTACCATGAAAAGCACAGGTAGAGACTACAATTCTGAAATCTTTTCTGATGTTCATCCCAAGTTAGAATTTGAACTTGTTTTCCAAAAATTTCCTAGAGTTCAAATCCAAGCTCAGTAATTTATCAATTCAAGCAAAATAGGTGTGCATGAGTAAAGGAGTATAAAAGGCAAAAAAATGAAAAAGAAAATCCATTCCTGTGAAACAAAATGGTATACACAATAATTAATTTATTTTGAAATTTCATATTATATAGACAGCATAACCAATTTCTTTTACACAACTGAAGTTGGAAAACCAGCTATGCATTTCAGGAAAGCTTTAGCTTGCATTACCCAGAAAGAAATGTAATGCATAGTGACATCAGATTGTTTCCTGGTATTCCTATTTTTCTTAAGTCATGTGGTGTAATCCTTTATTATTTATCTCAGTATGGAAGTGCACTGTTACATTTCTCTTTTCTGGTATTTTTTCCTTTTGTAATCCTTTTACACAACGTTTTCTCTATTTTCCTCCTTATTTCTGAATACTATTTTCAAGATTACAACTAAGTATTTCAGAACAAAGTGTTTAAATATTTCAAAAGATGCATTTCCTAATGTAAAATTGGGAAGGAACCAAGAAGATAGAAAACATTTTTCAGCAAACTTCAGAACGAACATGACTTGACAATAAGTCCATCTAAACACATTTTTATTAACAAATTCATGTATTTCAGAGGGAATCTGAAGAGCTGGGAAAATCACAGCATATAATACAGCAATGCAAAAGATTTTGCTTTAAAAGTCTGACTATTCAGCTAATACATACTACAGCTACTGTACTAACCTATGCTACATCCAAAACTTAAAAGTTTTATATAAAATTGTCCCTTAGGAGTAGTAACAGCATATGAATTTTTTTTTTAACAATATGCAAATTCTACACTTACTGTACTTTAACAATCCCATAGGAATAAAGTCTTCTGGTCCTTTTCAGATACATTTGGAGGAATGGGAAGTTGAAAACAAATCCTTTTTTATAGAAAAAAAATATCAAGGCGCGGGAAGCATTTTACCATGTGTGCAGCAAATGTTCCTTGAAGGAAATTTTTACTAGACCCGGCTAGTGATGAAAGTACAATTATAATTCAGGATTTATTATAATAGTTCTGAAACACAAATAATGCATTTTAAAGATCTTAAAATGTAAGTTTGCCACCAACCTGCACCTGTTAATATGGAAAATACATCATTAATAAGGTATTGAGCTATATTTAACCAAGTTTTATGACCCAAGAGATATATTCAAGTAATAAGTGAAAATACAAGTACAAATATTTTTTTTCAGTAAACCAAATCAGATCTATGGTTCTATACTGTATCATTAAATTTGCATTAAGCAACTTCATATCAAAACTCTTCACCTTATTAAAAAAGTTGTAGCACATAGTTTGGGTCTAAAAACACTACTTAAACTGCATTTTGGAACTGCAATAACAATAGGAATAATTATTTCTCGAGTCTTTACACTCAAGAGTTAAGATGCAGTTCTGAGCATATGTTCATTTAACTGAACAGGTTAAAAAACTACCAATTCAAACACTCTTCTCTAGGGGAAAATAAATCCTAACTAGCAGGATAGGCTACTCATTAAAGCTGAACTTGGACAAGTTCCAGAATAAATTTAAAGAAATATGAACAAGCAAGTCTTGCTGTGTAGTGGCATGGAGTGAAAATGAATCTGTTCTAATTAAATGATTTTTAAATATTCTTTGGTTGTAGCTAGTTTGCTGACAAACTGTAATACAGACTTGCTGAAATATTTTAATAAATCTGGCGTACCATTAAAGAAAATAGTTTTCTTTGCTATTTTTGAACAAAAACATGAATTGGTCCTTATTATACAGCATGCATAGGCATGAATGTAACCAATCCATGTAAGTTCACAGGCCCGTTATGAAATACTTTCAGTTTGTAGACTTTAGAAACAGCAACTCATTCTTGTAAAATCAACACCTCAGAGTGATTGAAAGAATATAGTGGTGAACAGCTGGATCCAGAGGTTTATACAGAGTCCCCAACTGCAAAGCTGGAACCTGCAAAATGTTTGAAAAAATTTGATTTTTGTTATTACTCATATCCTGTACAGTAAAACACGATTAGTTCATTTTTTCCAAAATAACAAAACTGGTAACCTGCTACTAGAACCTAGCAATTGTGCCTTAGAAGAACCTGAATGTAATTTAAATGCCCAAATAATTTCAGTCAGCATTTGCACACCTTTCCTCTTAGGCAACCAGAAAGTGCATGCTGCTTTTATAACACATGAGCAAATGCTTCATCTACATACCTACAACAATCTGTATTTATACTTAATCTGATGTTTGATATCTAGTTTTCAAAAACAAAAATTTTGATCCTTTTTCTTAACATTTAAGTAACTATGATTATTATTGTAAATGAAACAATGTCTAGCTCCTTAATGACATATATCAAACCTCTAAAGGTACATGTAGGAAGGGAAATGGAAGTATTACTGGTCGAAATGCCAAAATGAAGTCACTACTCACAAAAAAACCCAACCATATCTCATGTCCACATTTACTAACACAATTTTCAGTCTTCAGAGAGCAACTTGCTAGAGGACCAAGTTAATTACTATCAAAAAAACCCCAAACAATTAAACTTGCTTTAGAACACTTCATTCCAAAAACACCTCCAAGACTGATGTCTTCAACTTCTGCTCTTCTACAGTCTTCACTAAAGGCTGCCTGGTATCTGACATCATCTCTGACACAGAGGAATTTTCAGGAGCTGCAGCTGCCTAGGCTGCTGTAGGAAACACGGTTAATCACACAATTTATTACAAGGGAGAGAACAATGAACTTCAATGTTCACCAATTTCTTTTTTTCAGTAAATCCAAACATTAACTTGATATTTCTGAAAATTTTAGATATGGGATTAGAAGAGAAATATGCTATAATTTCAAAATGGACTTCTGTATAAATTTTTTAACATAAATTCTGAAATATAAGTTGTCAGTGATGAAAACATTTTTTAAAGTGTTCACTCACATGCAAACTTCAAAAAACTCCCACAGATTTCCTTGAAACAATTGTGAAAACAAAACAATACAGTCAAGAGTACAAACTTAAATATGGCTTAGAAAATGAACAGAGGCTATCCATTCTCAATTCTCAATACAGTGTGTGTTTTAATGGAACAATAAAATTTAGCTTTATACAGCACAGCAAAAATGAATGCATATTACAAGAACAAAAACTATGAAATAAAAAAATTTCTAAAAGGAAAAAAATCTTGAAAAAAATCCCTTTTAAGCAAAGAATGCACAACTCTGGACATGTCAGAAGCTCTAAACTTGAGTTGCTTTTAAAATAACTATTCATTTTGTATCATCTGGTAATTAAAGTTATGATCATTAGATTAAAAATTATGATTGCTATATGCAAATAATAATACTGGTTTGTAATGCAGCAAGAAGTGAGAAACAGTGACCTGTGCTATGCGACAGCATGAGAAGAAAGTGTGCAAGAAAAAACAGACACCTGAATGTGAAGGTAGGAAAGTTCTAATTTCCCACAACATGATCTGAGCCTTACAAAGCTTCTGATGAGTCTTTCTACCTGTGGATTACATGTTTCAGAAAGCAGTCTATGATTACTTCTAGCTTGGTCATTGGCTATGTGCCTCAAAATGCAACAGATCTGAACTAAAAATCTGTTGATATCAACAAGGGATTGGGAGTTTTCAGTCTTATTTTTAAACACAAGATAAACTAAAGTGGCTGTTGAACATCTTAAACCTGTAGCTGCATTAGAGGAACATTTAGGATGTTCAGATCAAATTCAGCTTACTGACTCATCAATGGGACAGATGCTAGGGATTTGAACTGCCATGAAACCACAAGTCGACATCAGTCACTAATTGTTATTTCTTTCTTTGCAAAAAACTCTTTTTCTAGGCACTAGTTAGTAATTGTCTCCAGAAATAATCAAAGTGACATGATATATATTTTTTAATACATTAAAGAATAAAATTACAAGTTCCCTGCTCTGAGGAGATAACAAGCAGACCTCAGTCTTCTTTATGTGTTTTATGTTTTGATGTGTGTAAACCATATATATTAAGCATAAAGTTATATCTTTAAAGAACTGCATCTTCAGAATTCTACAAGTTATAGGGTGGAGATCTGAAAAAAAAAGGGGAAAAAAAATAAACTTTCATTATGGAATGCCCTCAGTGTGAATTCAGGACCTTTTTTAGTTACTTACACTTTCAACATCCAGTCTTTCTTTACTTCTGCAAGAAGGTCTAACTTTTTTACTTGGATCTAGGAATCCTTCTGTTGTTGATGGTGGGTGTTAGTGGGAACAAGGGAAGGGATTTGACAGCTGCATTATGTTCCATAAAATCCAAATATAAAGACCATGAGAAAAATCAGCATTCATCAGAGGAGCCAAAAATCAAAACATATTACAAACAAAAAGAAGCCAGAAGCAAATCTAGAAAGAAGCAGGGACATTCAATAAGGAAGCACTGGCTTAATGAAGGCAGTGCAAAGGGAATCAATCATGTAAAAAGCAGAGAATTTTTACATCTATATTATAATTGTGTCTTGTATCTTTCCCTGAGAAAAAGATCCTATGAGAAAAATCAGCAATGCCAAACTCAATGCCATCCATCATCACCACTTATCTTGTAGGTAAATGTTAGTTGTGGGTGGGGGAGAAAAAGGAATCAGCAGACCCTTGCCAGTACTGTAACTAAACAGCTGCAGATGAGCAAAACCACCAGAGGTGATCAGGTAAAAGTTGCCAGTGGCCATAAACCTCCAAACCACAAAGACCTGTGTTTACTAAAACAAAGCAAGCATTACTCAGTTTTACAGCTTATATAAACCCAGTACCATTGCTTTGGATACTACAGAGTATCCAATCTCAGGAGCCACCGGGGTGGTTGAGGCTCTGGGGAACAGGCTTCCCACAGTGCAGCCTGCTTTACTGTCCAGGGAAGTAACCCCATCCTCTCCCTTTCCCTCTCCTCTTTCCCCCTTCACACAATCCCAGAAGCAGCAGAAACAGCCATTAAATCAATCCTCTAAATCTGCCACACAGAACCATTTGGTTGCCATTAGCAGGTAAAACAGGGAGCCAGAAGGGCTCAAACATGCCGGTGCTCAGTGAGGAAAACTGCACTGACAAACCCAGTTCAAAGGTCTTTTTGGGAACTAACACAGTTTCAAATTCCTTGCCAAAGATTTAAGAGCTGAACACAACCCCAACTTCAAGTAAACAGCAACAGTAAAAAGATCTCAGTAAAAAAAAAAATTGTTCAAAAAGGTAAGTGGGCTATGATTAGGGGGCTTCTGTGACTTTCTTCTACTAAAAACTTGTGTATGTTGTTTATTTTCTTTCATAAATAGATAAAATATTTTGGTGGGGAAAAAAGGACACATTTGCACTGAGAGAAAAAAGGTTACTTGAAATTATGACAATTTTTTTATATCTTGTTAGAGCAGTAAGAAGGTGCATGTCTGCATTAGCAAAACAAAACTAGTATTTGAACAAAATTGTTGCCCTAAACGGACATATCACAAACAAAATACACAAAGCTAAAAAAAAAAAAGCAGCTGTACTTCTGTAGCTGAATTCTGTCAAATCCAAAAAGGTAAATCACAATGGTTGGGGTTGGAAGAGTGATCCTTTAAATCCAACCTCGCTGCTAAATAAAAGGACTTAACTCTGTCCCTTACAGTACCTCAAAAGCCAATTCCACTATCCTTTAAGAGAAAAGTTACAATATTAAAAAGAAGTTTCTGGAAACAGGCAAGCACAGGGAAAACAGGGAAGTTTTGTTTTTCTGATTACCAGAAAAGCCTTTAATATAGCAAAGGATGGATCAAGAGTGTCTTCAACAGCAAGGACATGAATGGACAAGGTGTGCTAATGGTTCACATGAACACATTGCATAACTGCAGAAAGAGTACAAAGACTTGAAAATTATTATTTTGTGGCCTCATTAAGTATCAACCTCAAAAGAATTTTAAAGGCTATCAAAAGCTATTTAAAGCAAAACATTAAATCTCAGTAAATGTGTAATACTTTGTACTTCAAAGACTACAATTACTGCAAAATCTAAATTTACCATCTTTAAGCATTGACTCTGCCATTACTTTACACCATTCATTCCTCAAAAATAATACAAGCTTTGAAGCAGATTCTAGGGATCTATTTTTCCTGTGTTCAGTGTTGATCTGTTCACTGTGTCTCGTAACATCTATTTAATTAACTAAAAACTCCACAAGCCCTTGTGAGTCTTCAAGATCATCAAAATTATCACACACAGACATAATTACCATATTGTCAGTAAAACACATCAAAAAGGTATGCTCTTGTATTATATATAAGCACAGCCAAATCCAACATGTATGCAAAATCATGTATGCAAAGATATACAAGTACTTTCAGAGCAACAGACTAAGCCACTGACATTATAAAAGTCTCATTTCCAATTGCTCGTTTAAAATATGGAAGTCAGGTTCTTAATTCTCTCATTCTCCATGGGTATTTCTTTATTATCCAATAAATATTCTAATCATGTTTACCAAATATTTCCTTCTATTCAATTGCTCATTTTGCAATCAACCACTAAACTCAAAGAAAAAACTAGTTAAACAACAGCAAAGAAAAGAATCATTTTGGCTTTTGTTTAAAGAACCACACACACTATAATGAGAAAAATCTGATCAATTGAAAAATGAATCCACGATTTTTGTACTGGTGTCGGAGCTAACAATCCATTACATTTCTTACATTGATGTCAGAAGTATCTTCAACAGGTATAATGATTTCCAAATCTAATAAACAGGTTTTATTCTCATATTTTTCTACTTAAGAGCTTCATATTCCACCTGAACCTGCCTTTACTTGCTTGCTTTTTTTTTGTTTATTCAAATGGCCCTCTAACATTCCCATCGAAAACACACCATACTAAAAAATCTTGTTCATAAACTGGGAGCTGGTGTCCTTTAGAAGATTAAAACATAATAAAAACAGACAATTCTTACCAAATATACAGGCCCAAATGGAGATCCAAATGTTTACATTAATTCAACACTGTACCTCAGTACTCATGCAATGCTATTCCTCAGTATATACACCTGACAGGTTACTTTAACTTCCTTTAAAAGGCATTGCTAAAGAAACAGTACCAAAAATACAAACCTACAAACAACTAGGATAGAAGTGATTGAGGAAAAATGCTGAGAATGCATATTGTTCGTGTGGAAGGAAACAAGCACTCAGCTCAGAACCAAAGAGATTCTGCTCTAATAGAAGGATTATTCCTATGAAAAAGAAAAAGCACCTCTAGGGTCACAGAGGGAACAAGCACAAGGAGAATACAGCAAAGAAATTATACTGGACACAGGACAATATGTTTCTTCCACCTACAGATGAACACAGATACAGTAAAGATGCTAAGGTATTATGGACAGCTGAACATCCACCTGAGCCTTTATATTTGGGTTATTTGAGTCAAGATAAAAACAGTTTGTTTTTTAATAAACTGTGTGCAGTGACCATTTATCATAGGTACCAGCTTCAACTGGGTGTCACATTAATCTGCTTGTAAGAGAAGGTGTATAATTTAACTCTGGTTTCTGGTACCTCACTTCAGGTGGAAGTGATGCCTACCCCTTGAGAGTGAAGATCTGTAGAGGCAAAAAGAGATATGCTACAGCCTGGCCAGCAACGTGACTATGTTACACGAGCTTAATGATGGCAAACATAAAAAGATAAACAAAATCAGTAATTCTATATAGGCATATAGTTTATTCAAGAAGTAAACACAGAGCTTTGGTGAAGGTGGATTATTTGGTACACAAGGTGAATAATCCAGCATAGCTCCCTGTAGAATTATCCAAAGTACTAATGAATGAAAAGCTTTTTTTTTTTTTCAACTTCCTTTATTTAATGACTACAAATTCTTAAAACAGTACTTTGAATCCTATCAACTCCCATGGCATTACCTCAAAAAGAAGATGCAAAGAAAATGGTGAAAGGTAAGAGAGCAACCCCAAGACTACAGTACATTTCTTCAGAATGCTGTGTAATAACCAGCTTTGATTTGGGCTGGCTGGCAGAATGCCACCACGCTCATTTTCAGGGTCCAAGTTTCAAGCTTGCCTGTTGGCCAGCTATGGAGGCTGAGTGCTGGCTCCAGTAATGACCTGTGCTGTGCACTGCTGACCTGTTCACTTGATCTGCACCAGCCTCAGGCTGGCACTTTCTCAAACAATGCTGAAGGGACCAAGCACGTCAGAAGCAGTCCTCAGTCTGAAGCCTCAATATATGTCCTTCTTAGATCTAATTTAATTTTTTTCCTGCCTTTTGGGAGTGGAAAGGAAAATTACAAGTAGGTATGTGTATATGAACTGAGAGACAAGAAAACACTAAGCTTCAGAGCTACAGATGGGTTTCTAGTAGTTTAGCAGCAGAGATGCCAGTGCAGAGACTATTTCTCTTCATAATTCACAGATGCACTCACAGGCAGAAAAAAAGACACCAAACTACAGACAAAATTCTGGAGAAACAAAGGACAAACTTTGTGTGAAGAATTACCACTATTGCATCTTTCTAGCCAGATTCTACATGGGTAAAGCATCATAGGAGAGAATTCCTAACAGGTCCTTTTATACGGACAAGTGTTGCCACTAAGAGAAACAGAATTTCTAAATATATCCAGTACAAAAGAAATATATATCAGGGATTCAGTTTTTCCTTAGGATCTATGCTATACAACAGCATTTCAGCTTTAAGACTGTGTTTTTAGTACCTTTCATCAGTCTCTAATCAAAATGCAGCTTCAACCGTGAGAATCGTTCAAATTTTGAAATACCATTTGCTTGTTTCTAGTACATAAGCCAGCAAATCCTGATGGCAACACTTACAAAACCCAGGATTAATTATTCACCATGTGCAATCACTTTCCCTGGACAGATATTAGTTAATAAGCTTAATTTACTTTCACTGAAGAGAGGTGACAAATAATTAGTCTAAATAACTACACTGGAAACACTCCCAGTGACTACCCTTTAGTGTCAACTCTGCTGAATTTCCTCCTCACGGACAATACTGAACAATACAACTGCTTCCAATTTACATTGATTATAACTGCACTTTCAACAGATTTGCTGAATGCTGCCTGCCACATCTGCTGAGAAACAGTAACATTTGATCTGGACTTGATTTAAAAAAAAAAAAATTAAACTTGAGGGTTGCAACTGAACCTAATTTGTTGTTACACTAATCAAGCTGCAAGTCATGTACTCAGAATGCAAAACCCCTCAGAATGCAAAACCCTTCCTGTTCCAAGTGCTTTTCTTGGTAACCAACAACAGCTCCTTCCAGAATAGTGTAGTTGAAAAGTGCCCCAAAATGTTCTTGTTGAAACTTAAAATGTTCATATCACTGCAGACTAAAAATGTTCTACATAAGTTCTTCAAGCATCTTCATCCTTATACATGTGTGACTCCCTTGAATTTTTATAAAGCAAGATATGTAAATCAACGAGAAGTACTTCTGTTTAAGCTTTATATCACCCTACATTAGTGTTCACAATATGCTATACTGTACTGCCACACTTACTCCTCAAACACTAAGATGCACAGTAAATCAAACGTCTGAAAGTGTCAGTGGTAGGTAATGTCCTACCAAAACCAGCTACCAACGAATTTTTTAAAAGTGTGATTTAGTATTATGTTCTTTGATGCATTTTCTAGGCAAGAGCAGAGACGTGGACAACACTGAAGCAGTCCAGCACATTCCTTCTTGTGCTGTTGCGACTGTTCACATGTGAGGCACTACTACACAAACACCCCTGCAGAACACAAAGGAACAACGGCTGTGTTCTGCTTTTGCACAGCCCCTATCACTGACACATCTCAACAGTTCAAACAGGTTCTAACATGTGCCAGATCTAACTGCAACAATGCTGAGGCAGCTGGAACTCCCCTGCCCCATACACTGAATGCATCTGTTCGGGCATTCAACCCCAGATCTTTTCTGTTTCAAAGAATACCCCAAATTTTTATCTGGCAGTTAAATTCAATTACTGACATAACTAATAGCCACAACTGAATGCTACAAAATGAGTTTCATGTGTTTTCAACCTGTTTCTGCTTCTGACCCAAGAAATGAGCAGGCCCTTCAACAGCCCGTGTGAAATGCAATCCACACCAAATCTAAATTGACGTTGCTCTTGATCTACTGTGACTAGCCAATAAAACAGGCTGCCAAAATCAAGACCTAAGCGTCAATTTATGGGAAAACTTCCTAGATTTATGATCCAATGCTCACAGTTGGTGGAATAGTTGGGTCTCTGTTACCTGCATTGAATGTCATGACAACTAAATCTTGTGACTCTCAAGCTCACAAATCTACTATGGTTTCTAGTCCTAAACAGATTATTCCGCTGGACTTGCCCTGCAAAGATGTTTTATTCAAAAATTAGCACAAACAGACAGTTAACCTCATTCTCCATTATACACTTCTAATCCTTTCTTTGCTGAGCAGTAAATCCTAAAGATCTCCTACTGTCATGACAATGGTACCTTGTTGGTAAAGGCCAAGTCAGCAGAACCTAACTTCCTTGCTAAATAGCTTCTTACTGTGTAAGAAGCCAGATCTTCATCTACTACTCTGCTTGCAGATCAACATGAATTGCTCTCCCCCTTGTCAATTCATGGGGATACCATTAAATGCACATGGTATTTACAAGACGATCCCTGAAGCAGACACAAGCAGATGAACATCCTGGCTACATCCTAAAATGACTTTATAAATTGCAAAATGAGTCTAAGAAAGTATTGTATAAATAAGAACACAACTGTGTGGCATACCAGGTAAATAACTTTGATTAAGTGACAGATGTTTGCCTTGTAAGGGACACGTGATGGAAGAAAATGGAAGTAAAGCTATATAAAAACACAAACAGTTTAACAAAAGTTGGAACAAAAACCTTTGCCGTAGTAATGAGGGAGTTAGAGTCCTTGGGTTTGGTAATGTTAATATTACAGCTAGAAAATAAAAGAGAAACTAAATTGTGTGTACAAAGCAACAATTACATCATGAAAAAATCAAAATAAAAGCAAGGAAGTCATGTAAGAAAACAAAATGCTGATGTTCAGGTTGGTGAAAGAATATTTCTCAAAATCTTAGCATAATAGTTAGCCAAAAGGCAGTTATAACCTGATTTGCCAAACTACTCGAAATGTAGCAGATTCTAAGGACACAGTAAATGTTTACCTTTACAGTTAAATCCGTGTTGAAATATTAAGTGCAGCTATACTATATAAATGTTCTTGAGAGTTCATAAAAAGAGCCTACAGAAGGTACACATTCATTTCATGTGAATAGCACTACATCTAAATTTCCTAAGTGATCTTTCAGAACCCTAAGTGCATATATTAATAAAATGACTGTGTCAGGTCTGTAATTCACAGCTTTCACAAGTGAAACAAGTGACAGATCTCTGGACAGCTGAGGTGCCCAGCATATGATACATGTGACTGTCTTTAACAGAAGAGCAATGTTTTAGCTTTTGTCAGCTTTTGTCAATAATGATTAGCACTTCAATAAAAACACCGAAGAAATGAAACTACAGTGCCAACCCAAATCAAATCTCCTGTTACCAAAAATCCTTCTTCATCAGAAAGATGAATCCTGATGGAGATTAGCACGCTGCATGTACTTAAGCTGAAATATATCACTTAAGACAGTCTGCAGAGAACAGCTCAAAAGAAAGAATATTTGCAGAAACTGCAAAGCATCTCAAAGACTGTTCTTTGTTAACTAATAATTACTGAGATCTAATTGCAAGTTTCTGTTCAAGTTTTTTGCTCTGACAGAGTAAAAACTCAAGAACAACCAATTATATGCTCTGTACTCTCTAATAATTCAAGTGCAGACCACGAAGCCCTAGATAATAATTTACCCAGCAGGTCCTCAACCTCTTTATAAAAGACTAATTCACACACTCAAACTTAACATGACTAGCTATTAGTCAACTCTGTACTGGTGCTTCCTTGAAAGCAGCAAACAGCAGCTATTGCTCTGGTATCCAATTAACAAAGAGGGGACTCACTATCAAGAAAACAGATCTCTTGAAAGCAGACTACAGGACCAAGAAGCTGAACAGAAAGGAATCAGGGATAATGATGTCACCTTCATTTATAATTTCATTCTACCAGAGCTCACAGTCTGAAAATCTGCCACAGGTAGAGACAGTGAGTGAGAAATTTCCTACAGACCTGATAAAGAAAAATAAAAACATGACTCTGGAACACTAGTTTAGAGAAGACAGGTTAAGAAAAGCAATAAATAACAGACATAACTAGACTGATACCTAGCTCAAAATATAGGGAGAACACCTCACTGCCAATCAAATACTGGAAAAATAAAAGGAATGCTATTACAAATCCATATTCTGCACTGTTAATTTAGCATTCCTCAGAAGTACAGTGAAGTGGTATTTTAGAAGTGATAGAAGGTTACAACACTGAAGTGTCTTACACCAGATTACCTCATCTGTTACCAGAGACATTGAAGCCAAAAGAATAAAAGAAAATCATCTAATTCCTCTCAAGATTTCTGTTTGGCAATAAACATTCTTGTCATTCACTCTAGGCTTTTAACCATATTCTGTTAATTCTCAGTTGGTTTTAGACATCCTCCTGAAAGCTCTGAAAGCTGCTTTACAATCTGGCATGCAACACTACATAAAGCAGTTGTAAAATATTGACATTAACATTGTATTTTGCATCTTGTTACACTTGACAAAAACAAAAGACCAGATGGTTTGTACTTTCCAATAAAAACAGATTAGCTATGCAATTTAAAAGATGTCCAAGACTTAGTTAACTAGTGAGTTTGAGCACATTTCTTTTAAACAAAGAAAGTGTACTAGTTGAAACTAAAAGAGACATCAATCTGATAGATAAACAGCATATTATGACTGTTTACAGGCATTTACTAGAATTTACTGGACTGATGCTGCTGAAATTTTATCTGTTAAAACAGCCTGCCAATGTTTATCAACTAGATTTAAAAAATTAATATTACTACAGTTTAATACACTGTATATAACAGTAACTTTTAGATTATTGTACTGAAACTAGAAAAGAAACCTTTTCTACTGATTTATGTCAGAAATAAAGTTGAGATTTTCACTGCTAACTCAAAACATACTACCTAAGGGATTCCATAACAGTTCATAAAATGTCTTTGTTTTTAAAAGGTATGGTCTGTGGTATGTATTTTCTATGAAGAAATAGAAGAACACATGTAGCATCAGATGTGTGCACTTTAAGAAACTCTGGAATGTGAAATCCACAAATCCAAATAAAGCAGGTGGTATAATTTGGGAGGGAGAACTGAATTTAAGTTTAATGACATTACCAGGTTATCCTACCAGACTAATTCTCACTCACTGCATGACTTCAATGAAGCTCTCAGTCCTCATGCTGATTTCGATTTAGCTGAAGTGCTATTTGATGCGTTTCATCTGGACTTTTACTCACTTCAAACTACACTTCATTTAACCAGGCTGCTGCTCTACTCATTTGTTTTTCTACTTTATTACTCACAAATTGGTGTTGCTTAGTTTAGATAAAAGGTTGGCCTAAGTTGATTTTATAAATTTTTTTTAAATTTCATTAAGAAATAAATAAGCCATAGAAAGAGATCATATCAGAGGAAAAAAGTGAGAAAACCGTCAAAAGACGCCAGACCACAGTACCACAGAAAGTGCTGCTCTAACTATCTTCTATCTTCTCATAAATGCCAATAGATGGTTTGCTGTTTTAAGGCAGGATCAGTGCCCTGCCTCCACTCCCCAAAACTACAGCTCCTTCCAGCTGGGCATGCACGGTAATGCAATGCATTTTTAAAAGAGAGAGACAAAGAATGTGAGAGAGGCAGATTTCACAAGACAATCCAAGAATGCACGAGAGAGAGAATGTAAGGATAAGACCCGGAACATGAGATAGAGTGAGGGCAAGTGTGAAACTGCACAAGGACAAGCACAAGAAACCAAGCATGAGCAAGCAAGAGATGGAGCACAGCAAGCACACACAGAAGAGCACAAGCACACATGAGAAAGCAGCAGCACTTGAATACCATGAAGTTGTCAGATGACACATTTACTTAGAAATTCATCCCTAAAATAATTTTTTGATTTTTGCACAACTAAGCATGGGGTTTAGAATATAGTGAAGAAATATAAGTTTGCCATTCAACACTAATTTATTCATGCAGTTTGCTACCAGGATTACTAACCAGAGCTTAGTGTTAAATGTGAGATAACATAAGGAAAGGCTGTCAGTTGTAAAGTCCTGGAGTACTCTGATTAGTGCTGATAATAGAGTATCCTAGAAATATTCTTTTTGTTTTTAGTAAAATGGTACAACACAACAGCAATTAATTCAAAGTCATTAATACTTTTTTAACTATTGATAGAAATTATGACAAAGTCAGTTAGGCTGCTACCACCTGGTGGTGTGCTGATAATGCTAAAACCCATTTACATTTAATATGGTATCACAGCTTATGAAAGAAAAATTAGTACATTCTTTATGTGACAATAAGAACAACTACAGAAGTAGACTTTTTTTGTATAATTCATTAAGGTTTCACAAACAAATGCATCTTACAAATTAGCTATTCAACAAAATGTTTGAAGCCAAAATATTTTGAAATTAACATACTTTTTTATTTTCTTGTCACTCTACGTAATTTTTTCTGCATGGATTTACTCATAAAGCAGTATTACAGACTGCTACTACTCAAAATGAGGGATAAAGAAAAGTAATACCTTGTCCAAAATACTGTCAAAATGGATTTTCATGAAAATAGTTTTTATAAATGCAACCTATCAATATAAATTATTGCATACTGCCATTTATGACCACAAAATTTGAACTGCAGAGATACATTTAAATAGTGAATTTCCACCGCACTTATGGCTAAAAAATTATATAGCACATTTCCTAATAAAGTACAGAACTGTTTTCAGAAGAAAAATATTTGTATTTAACATCTGAGCTCTTACAAATAGTTTACACTTCCAACTGTAATGAGAAACAAATAAAAGTGTAGCAGAAACACTGTGGATTTGGGATGCTTGGGGGTTTTATCCCCAATTTGTTGCTCTTTATTTGGTTGAATTTAAAAAAGAAAAAGCTGACCTATTCAGCTCAAACATCAAGCTTGCCATCAGTATGGAACTTTTGTATCAGCTCAAGAAAGAATGGCAACTGTTTCAGAAACCTACAAGGTCCAGAAGAAAGCCATGCACCACAGGGCTTCTCCTGTATCACAGAATCTGCAGAGCTGGAAGGGACCCACAAGATCACTGATCCGAAGTGACTGGGCCATACTGGGATTGAACCTGTGACCTCGGTGTCATTAGCTCCAGGTCTCTCAGCCATATCAGGTCTAAAATGTTTATTGACTACTATCCTCACAAAGAAACCTATGAATGATAATAGAATATGAGAGGACACAGAGAAGTTTAGGGATATATGCAAAGCTTGGCATTTTTAAATCCTTCATTAAAAATTCAAAATAATTGTTCACATGACTTAATCACACTGTACAGGCTTAATACTCACCAATATTTGGGGAACTTGATCAGCTTGCCATAAACAGCAGTACTGAATGAGGGGATAACTGGAACAGGGATGCAGTATAATCCTTTACTGTCCAAAGAAGTCAGTGCTGCTTGAAAACCAAATATCTGGAACAAATGCAGTTGGTCAAATAGGTATATTATCATGTGACTAGATAACTTCCAAGATATTTTATAACATATGTACTTATACTCAGTAAGTATTAAATAAATTGTGTATTATTTTTAGAGAATTCCTTTTACCCAAACATAAATACAGCTACAAAAATCTACTACAAATAATGCCCTAAAAATACACATTAAAATATTTTCTTCACTCAAAAAATGTTAACTACGGTCAGCTGAATTTAAAAGAACACTGAATTACAATTTTTCAACTCAAGTACTTTAGTCTATATCCTTTAAACTTGCCAATTACATACTGCCTTTCATACAAAGTAAAATCACTTTGAGTAATTATAACAACACTGGTAGTTACCAAAGAGCGGTATTTAAGGAAATTAGAACCTTTCCTTCAAAGCTTTTTTTATTAATAAGAGCCTGGCTACAGAAAGAATCATCACAGGAATTCTTTATGATTTTTCCCTATTCAATATGGCAAACAAACTGTTGTAGACTTGTCTTTTAACATGCTGTACCATTCACAAGAACAGAACAACTCAGGCACTATTAAAGCTAGCAAAAAAAACATTTAAAACCCAAAGCTGATGTCCAAATTTTGCTACTAAAAATCCTCTCAAACTAAAAAACATACAGATGACCTGCAGTACTGCAATTCCAATTACTTTAAATGTGACGTGTCACCCAGAAAACTGAAAGCTTGCCATGCAATTCTGAAACACAGTTTCTTTAATGCAGATAATAAATATTTAAATTTTTGTAAAATATCAGCGTGGAAGTGAATAGATAACTGAGACATTTACTAAAATTCACAGTAGTCATATTAGATATTTATATTTTAGTAGCACCCAAATGTTTCAAGCTTCCTAAGCACATCTTAAAAGGCTGGAAAGGCCTGCTTTAAAACTCCTCCACAGAGCAGATGGCAACTGAACCATCTCAAAACAATTTTCCATATCTTAAGCTTCCCCCAGCCTCACAATAAAAGCTCCTCTCACATAATGCATCTTTAATTGAGAACATCCAGAGATCTATCCTCTTAAAATGAAAAACAATTAAATTGTTTGTTAACAGTTTTTGATTGCATATCTTCATTGTGATGGGTTTGCTCTATCAACACTACCAGTAGTGACAATCTTTCCTCCTAAATTCCCATCAAGTTTGTAAGTTTGTAATTTTGCAGCGATCTACAAACCACAGGAGCATTATCTCAGATGAGGAAAACAGTTTCTTTCTGAATAATTCTATCTTGTCACAAGGACCTTGGGGCTTCAGTTAGCACTTTCCTCATATGAAGTGTGCAGTGTATATTACAAAACACTTGGCTCGAGTCAGAAGCAGCAATCCCAAACAACAACTTTCTGTGAAATGTATTTACTCTATGGCCTTTCAGATTAGCTGAAAACATCCTTTCAGGAAACCTGCTAACACTTCAGATTAACTGAACATACATGATGCTCTCAGCACACATCTCAAGCCCCCACTGACCTTCAGATAGCAGTGCTGGTAGCAGTAGTGCAGCAGGTTGTCAGAGGGCTGCCCCAGGCTGCTGACCACATGCACCAGGTGCTCAGCGTACATGGGCACCGAGTGCTCCAGGTTAACCTTGTCCACCAGAATCCGCACGGAAGGTAAAGGCCGCAGGGGCTGGAAACTTGCAGCATTTAACAGCCCACTCAAGTTCTAAGGCAGGGAGGAAAAAGAATTATGTCATAACTTAAATGTATTATTTATCATATCTGTATGTTCTTACCCAAACACACAAGAAAATCTACATGAAATAAACTATTTACCGTTACCATGGCATTATACTACAAATCCTCAAATCTTTCCAAAATATTTTCTATTAAGTCAAAAATAATCAACTTTTTATCTGGAATTGTCTTGGGTGCAGGTGTCCAGGTGCTGGTGGTGTAGGGGCAGATTCTGTGAGAGGACACCAGGGGCTGTCCTGGGCCAGGTTTAGCCTGCTCCAGCCTGTGCTGCAACAGCCCCACCACAGGGCACAGCTGAGCTCCTCAGCCAAGCTGGGGGCACCTCTGTGCAAACACATTTTAGAATGGGCAAAAACACTACACAGGTTGCCAAGACTACGAGAATAAGTGAGAAACAGCAACATGAAAAGGAAGGTCAGAAAAGGACAGGGAGGCTGTGGTGCTCCAGACACCAGAGCAGAGCTTCTCTTGCAGCTCATGAAAGAGACAAGACAAAAGCAGACATCCATACTGCAGCCCATGCAGGTCCCCATGCTGGAGGAGGTGGATATGCCCTGAAGGGCACTGCAGCCTTGAGGAGAGGCCATGCTGGAGCAGATTCTCCCTCAAGGAGTGCAACCTGCCAGAAGGACTTGCACTGAGGGAGAACAGCATGAGGATGAAGGAATGGCAGAGCTCAGCTGTTACTGACCCCCATCTTCCATTCTCCATCCTCCTCTATTAAGGGGTGGGAGGTAGAAGAGTCAGGGAATGAAGGAGTGAAATTGAGTCTCAGGGGGAAAAGGGGCATGTTGTTTGGATTCTTAGCAATAAGTGAAATTAATTGCCCCAAGTCAAGTTTGTTTTGCTCATACTGGTAATTGGTAATTGATCTCCCCCTCTACCCTGACCCATCCCACTCTCTCCCCCACTGCTCTTTTGAGGAGGGGGAGTGAGAACAGCTGGGTAAGCATCTGGCAGCTGGCTGAGGTCAACCCAGTACAAGAATATGCCAAGTCAAAATATTTTGTCCTATAAAAATCTTTGTTTACCTTTTTATCACTCCAAAGCACTATCACCATAATACTTATCTCATGCTGATCTAGCCTTTACACTTCTATGTATTCACAGACATGCCAGGTATATCAACAAAAGAAGATGTCATTCCACAGAAAATAAATATCACAATTTTAGGTATCCAAGTCTATTTTTCATAGTATCCATTAAAATGGAGCACTGCACCCAGCACAGGTTGGACATGGGCATACCAGAATGAGTTTGCTGGAAACAAAGTGGCTGTGGGGTTGGAGCACATGAGCTCTGTTTTAAGAGAAACAGAGACAACTGAAATCTTTCAGTCTGGAGAAGGCCAGAGAAGAATCCTACTGCTGTCTACTGCAACCTACTGGGAGGGTACAGAGAACACCTGCTCTTGCTTTGACCAGGATGTTGAACTCCTGGCAAACACCTCCAAACATCTCTTCCAATCTAAATTACACTACAAATCTGAAAATTTTATTAAATATGCATCGAAATAGGACTATAAGTTGATGTACTTATGATTTTCAATCTAAACTTCAAAATCATTATTTTAAATATGCTTGGCTTCATTCAAGAAATGTAAATTGAGACTCCAAGTAATGACTACATCAAGCAAAAAATTCACTGGAATTCAACTTTACCTCAAACCTACAGCAAACATGGGACTCTTCTCCCATTGTAAAAACAGCATCTGTCCATGCCCATAAGGTGAAAAGCACTACAACCCACTGCACTTCTCAGTGCAATGTATTAAAAAGTGCTAAAAAGGAAAAAACTTCTCTGAGCAACCTGTTCCTGTGCTTCACCACCCTCTCAACAAAAAATTTCTTCTTAATATCTAAACTAAACCTGATCTTTTAGTTTAAAACCATTGTACCTTGTCCTGTCATTATCTACCTGTACAAAACCCTCTCCCCTCCTTTTTAAAAGCCCCCTTCAGGTATTGAAAGACCACAATCAAGTCTCCTCAAAGCATTTTCTTCTTCAGAATGAGCTACCAGAGCAGTCTCAGCTTATCAGATGAAATATTGGACAAAAACTCCTAGAAATTTAACTCAAGAATTGATGAGAATCTTCTTCTCACTCTCTCCCTTACCCATAAAACACCTTCCAGCCTCTGGCACAAGAGATAAACCTACTGCAAGCCTTCACTACAAGCCACAGTACCTCAACTTTGCACATTGACAAAGGAGACCAACAAGAATGAAACCAGTATAGGATTGTTTAGCTGGCATTATACATGGTAAAAGGTAAAACAAATGAAGGCTATTAGGAAATTTCTGTCTCTCTGAGCTTATCATTCAGCAGTTAAATGCTCAAGTCCTGCTGACATCCTGTCTGGAACTGGTACACACAGAGCTGGCTATTAAAACCTATGTCATCTCTACTGAGCCTGCATATTAAAAGACTTCATACTTTACCAAGTTAATGAAGACCCGCAGAACAGGTACTCACTCTTCTGATCATAAGAGCTACTGCTTTTTCATTTGTTTGATGCTTTAAAATCTTTTCCATTTGAAAGTATTTTGCCCACCCATACATAACACCTTCAATTTCCAAGTCTAACTAGTCAGACTCCCATTTTTGGTATCTGAAGGCTCACAGGCACCAAACTAATCCAGAACTCAGTGATACATCCAGCACATGGAATAACAGGCCAGTAAGAAAATTTATATGAAATAGCACATGCTGATATAAAACACTGAATCCTTATCTGTGCATACATACCTTCTCACCCATGATTATGGGCAGCAAGTGGTCTAGTAAATTGAATTCTGCCACAGGGATTATAATGGTACACTTAAGAACAGTGAACGTTGTAAGTCTAGTGGGAATGTATTCCTCCAGTGATGCCACTTCTTCTGAGCTTGGCATAGTTCTACTTCCATCTGTAATATCTACAATAAATGGAGATTACATATGTTTCACTAAAATATATAAAATATGCCCTACAGCTGATGTTTCAGAAATGCCTAAGGACTAGCAAAAAATGCCAAGCTTACCCTCTGCCCCTTTGCAGTTAATAATGTTATTCCACACTGTTTCTACCTAAAGCTAAATGCAATACTAACTGGATTTTCCTTTCTTGAAATCTGTATTGTTCTGAGAAATTCATCTTAACAGTCTACCATAACTTATTTCCATGCATTTTCATCCTATATAACTATTATTTTGAACTAATAAATACCAGTAGGAATACTTTCTTCTCTAAGATTCCAAAATTAAGCTAGAGTAGAAAATGAAGTAAGCTATTCTTACTCAACACGAGGCTTATGATTAAAACAAATGGCGTTCAAAGCATCTGAAATTATCTCAGAAGTACATCCAGCACTGACGGGGATATTGTGAATAATTTACCTTTATTTTACATTTTCCTCTTCAGACTCGAAAAAACTATTTGAAAGCTGCACCTTTAGAAGCACTAAAAGTAGTGTGGTATAATTCTGTACTTTTGTGTATATGCAATAGGAGCAAACCTGGCTTAGTTCTGCTGTATGGTTCATACTCATGTTCCAGAGCACAAACGATCATTTTCATGATGCGGTGCACAGCGCTGCTATCCAGTCGAAGATTGAGTGGACCCACAATGAGGCTTTTTGTAGACATCTCCTGAACATTTCCAAAATCTTCACTCTTTACTGAAGAAAGGTCTTGCTGATTCCCAGAAACTACAACAAGTTTTATAAAAGTTACACACAATAACATATAATAACATATTTTATCAGCTACTTCTGTTTCAAATCCTGTGATCAGACTTAATAAATACACAGAAAAATATAACTATGAAAATATAACATACAAAAATACAATCACTGATTTAACAGGTTTTAACAAAATTATTTCTGGTAAATGCAGAGCAAACAGGACAAATTTCTGCCTTGCCTCCAAGCAAAGTAAAACTTATTAACTCTTCCATAAACTTTGTATTTCTCAAATTTGGGACTCCTTGGAGGTGTCTAAATTTCTATGGCAGCTTAAACTCACATGTCAATAACAGCCACAGTGTTCAAAACTTTGTACAGCTTGTCACAAAGTTACGTATCCCCAATAATCAAGGAAAAGATGTGCTGCAGAGACATGACAGATTTGGGCCCTCGAAAGGTTAGCTGCCATGACAAGACTGGAAGAAGCAGCCTAAAAATGAAGATAAACCCTTCCATCCATTCACATTTACCACCACTCACTGACATATGGACAACAAGAAAGAAAAATTCTTTAATCATTATGCCTCAGACTGTTTTTTTTTTAAAGCCAACAGAGATAACAGAATAGTTTAGTAGAGTAATAAGACAGACCAAAATCACACATTCAGCGTATACAGGCTACCCATCAGCTACCAGTGAGTACAGGCTACTCATCTAGTCAGACCAACAGCATGACTGTTTCTCTAAACATACTTCATGGAAATTCTTCAGTTAAATCATGCAGATTTCAGAAGCTCAAGCTTTCCTATCACACATGACTTGTAAAACTATGGTCCTATCCCTCTAACACTTTTAGCTTGCTGAACTTCACTCTGATTTTTTTCCTAAGATCATCACTTTGACAATGTTTTCATTGCTTTGACAGAAGCACTAAACATTAAATATCTTGCTGACCATAACACAACTGAACACTGACAAAATAAGCATCAAGACTAAATGGTTCTGAGACTACAGAAGGACAGCGGAGCTGGTGACAGGCCTGGAGCACAATACGTCTGAGGAACTGAGGGCAGTGGGGTTGTTTAGCCTGGAGAAAAGGAGCTGAGGGAAGACCCTACTGCTCACTAGATGTACCTGGAAGGAGGGTGTAGCAAGGGCAAGAGGTCAGTCTCTTCTCCCAAGTAAGAAGCTACAGGATGAGAGGTCTCAAGTTGTACCAGGGGAGGTTTAGATTGGATATTGGGAAAAATATCACTGAAATTGGCTACAGGCACTGGCACAACCTGTCAAGGTAAGCATTGTAACCACAATCCCTGGAAGTAATCAAAAAATGTATTAATATGGCACTTGGGGACACAGTTTAGTGATGAACATGGCAGTGCTGGGTTAAAAGTTGGACTCAATAACTTAAATAGTTCTTTTCCAACCTTAACAATTCTATGATTTCTGGTTGCCCAAGAGGAACCCAGTCATTCACCCTTTGGTCTCTCTCCTTTACTGTACTCTTTTAACTGCACTCATTCAAAACAGTCCTTACATAGAGGGAAGCAGAGCTTGGTGGAAATGGAAGCAAGCATAGGGGTTTTTTTCCTTCATGTTTAAATCATACTCCATAAAACACTGTTGCTTCTAAGCAGTGGTGAGGATAAAGGTCCTCAAATAAACTGAGACTGCGCTGAATTGGATGCACAGCTGGCATAATGTTCTGCAGACCTTTACAGGCTTATGCACTCAGCAGAAGAATTAGCTTTATTCTTAAAAGCCTAACAGAAGTTGACGGTGAGAGCATTTATAGCCTCTGCTTCACTTGGTTTGTTGTTTTTCTGAGAAGAAAGAGAACAATAAAAGAAAGATAAAAGGACAGAAGGATACTTCCTTATAAAACCTACTCAAATCTTCAGCTGGAACTGAATTACAATCTTTTGAATGAATCCTGAAAGAGATTTGTTTGAAACCCAGCATACTCGCTTCTGCATTTATTTTATAGGCAGTTAACACAAATACTTTTATCCTTCCAATTCTACACAGTATTCAGTTCAGATGAACACTACCAAAGAGTGCAAAAAACCATACCATCATATAAAAATAATAAGGCCAAAAACAATAAGGCCAGAAGTAGTAACAGCCTGCCTTTTCAAAGAGGAAGAATCAGATTTGCTTGTATATATTGTATGTATATAAATAATATATCTAAGTGACAAAATTCATACAAACCACTTTTTGGAACGGTTCCAGTTAATTCCACCCAAATGCAAACAGAAAAGGCAGAAAACCTATTGGTTCTACAGAAGTAGGTAATCTTGAAACTTCATGGATGCATAAAGAAAACCAATTTTCAACCACTGAGTTTTCAAGCTCCTTGTAAATTGTATTTAATTCTAATTCTAATCAACCAAAAATATCAAAATGAGTGCTGCATAATAAAGTTGCCAGCACAGTAGAGGGGTACACATTACAAACAAAAGGTAACTTCAACAGCACACTCTGCTAGCTCTGTAGGTCATGCAAATCAGTGATCAAGGAACTGACAGGCTACATAATGTTTCAGAGAAATTGTTTTGCACTGAAAGCAAAAAACCAGAAAAATAAAGGCAGGGAAAGACAGACAAAATGTCTAAATAAGACTACTGTGCATGACTATCTTGCTTTCATTCAAAATACTGAAACTGATTAATGCACTTCTGTAAATGACAGATGAAACTCCTGAGGGTTAATGTTAGCCAGGAGGCACTTGTGGTTTAATCAGTAATCCTATGCTTCAGGAAAGGTTAAAGGTGCAAAGAATGTGTCAAACCAAAATTGCCTTGACAGATAAAAATCTTACAATCACAGTAACTGCCTCCTATAACTTAAGTTTGGTTCGTTTTTTTTTATGGTATGTGGGGTGCAGTAATGGTAACTAAAAACAGTTACACTGAAATAAGAAATAGTAAAATGCAAACTTCCATATAAAAAAAACACATTAAAAATGCAGTAAATTTAGATTGTTTTCAAAATCTTAATGTATTTATACCTTCATCTTAAATAAATATTTTGCACCTATTTGTTTACATTCTATATAACAACTCTGCATTTAACTCACAATATGGAAAAATTAGCTAGAAAATAACTAGCAGAAAGCATCACATCTGCTTTTCTGAGGGACAAAAACATTTTAAAATTTAAGATTTTAAGTTCTTGACTCTCGAAAAACAACAACCGTTTAAACAATGTAAAAATTAATTATTCTATTATTTTACGCAGCCGGGTTCCTGAAATCAAGGGAACAACACTGAAATAAAAGCACACAGTAAGACTTGATAGAAAGCCAAGCTACATTTTGTGAGGTGTTTTCCTGGTGACTGATGGAGAAAATAGAAGCCAAGGCTACAAGAAATCATCCTGATAGGGAAAAAAAGAGAGCTAAGGAGGGAAAAATGTAGTCAGAAAATACAACAGTCTGACACTGAGGAAAATAAAAAAGCATTTCTGAGTTCAGTAAATTCTGAAAAGCATTAGTTAAAAGTCAGGAAGAGATATGATCATAACATTCCTTATGCATTCAGAGAAACAAGAAAAAATACTCCACAAAATCAATTTTTCTTAATAATGCACATAGTCTGTGCATATTTAAATTTCTACACTAAGATTCAAAAGGAGATAAGGCTTACCCGAGGTTTTCAACTTCTCTACATAGAAGTTCAGTGTGCAATTAAACACTTAAATTGTTATTAAAACCAGAAGACGTCTGCAGTATATGTTTGACTTCATTGTAAATTTTCAGAGTTTCACACCACTCTCATGGTACAGAGGAAAGCCTCAGAGTCAGGAAAGAACTGTTAAATTTCCTGGTGTCTGCCTCTACTGCTGAGGGCAACAGCACCATTTACTTATTTTTGTAAATGTTTCATGATGCAACTAAAAGGAAACTGGAAGTTTCTTTCCTACTCCTTTCAGACTTGATGTCCACCACGTCAAGAAAAACAAAGCCAAACATAAGGAGTTGTGAATTCTCTCACACAGAAATAGAAACACAAAACACAAAAAACCCCCCAGATGAGTTGGACTGTGTAGTAAGGACAGATAAATGTTCAGCCACAAAATAGCAAGAAGTTCCCAACAGATATCCAGAGAAATAGTATTCACAATAATAAATACACAGATGGGCAAGAAAGTAATATTAATTTGACAATAAAACTGCAGAACAGCAGCTGTAAATGACAGTGTTCTGAGGAGTGAGGGGGAAATTATATCACAATCAGTGATAAGAATATCTGTGAAAAAATAGAAACGTATTACTTGCTGATAGATTAACTCCTTTGTCCCAGCTTTTGTGACACTCACAGAAGTAGACATATTTACTTCATTAAATCCACTTCTCAGATTTAGAAAAGAATGTATTGGAATCACAAAGAACTATTTAGAATTATCCTATATCTTTGTGCACAGAGTTTAGAGTAGTATTTGCTCATCAAGTTGTTTGGATACGTATATTAAAAGATAATTCTTCACACTTTCTTGCATCCTTGCATTTTTCTTCGTAGAAGAAAAACAATAGCCCTTTTCATCTTCTGTGCTAAGTATATGATCAATCTCATTCTTCAACCAGGGTTTCTCAAAATATTTTTAATGTGCAAAGTCAATAATAATAACTTTTTTTAAAAAGACATCATATTGTATGAATTCCACCACTGCTACAAAATACTTAACTTTCAGTTCAGCAACTATAAAAAATACCATTTTGATTACTTATGCAAGAAAAGAAAAAGAAAAAAAGCATACCAACAACCAACAGCTAACCAAAACAACTAACCTCTGAAAGACATCAATGAAGATGAAAGCATTTTAATTATGATCCTGATGGTAAATCTAAGGTAAGTTAGAGGACAGTTGGTCAAGGACCATTTAGGCATGAAAAGTCTTTGTTTTTATTATTTATCAGGGTAAACAAAGGAAAAAAGGTACCTTTGCCACCGGTGCTTTCCATTGTATACAAGTAATCCATGTAGAAAGCCCCAAACCTCTGCATTCCAGCTATCTCTGTGTATGTCTCCTACCAACAAAGCAAAGCAAACAAAGAAAATGTTGTATAAGGAAAGAAACTTGAGATTCCCAACTGATAGATTGTTACTAGAGAGATATATTCATGTTTGGATTTGTGCATCAACACAGGGAAAGGCTTATCAAAGCAAAGGACAGAGGTTATCACAAGAATTCACCTTTCTGATAGGTAATGTAACTTCCATTTGAGGCCACACAAATGCACATCCATAATTCCTGTGGACATGCTGACCAATTCATCAATTACATCGAGTCAATTAGTATCTTTAATGAAGTAACTATTCTTCATTTGACCTCTTGCATGCAACACATCAACCTAATTAAATACGCTGAAAACTTCAGCTCGTTCAATTTGGCTTTGCTATTCAAGGAATATTGTAGTTTTATCTTTCAACAGTAGGAAACTTATCAAGACTTTATGCCAACATTGGGATTCATACATAATATAATACATCACACAGCAAATCTGCTTCCAATCTTGCCAAAAACTGGGCAAATTGTGAAAGCATTGAAGACAGACCAAGGATAGAATAAAGCTTAAAACACACTATGGGAAAAGATTGACTATAAGTACTTGTGATTTTACTAAACTCATTTTTTCACGTGATTATTCAGTATTACACTTCATCAATATTACTAAAAAGGTGAAAATAGTTAAATTTAAATTTAAAGGAAATTGGATACATTCCAAAATTGTAAATGGCTTACCTGTACAACAAACAGCACAGACCTCCACCAATGAACACAACCAGAAAGGACCACCTTGGTCATTGCAACCAATCTTTAATAATGGCAGACAACCAGGGAATAAAGCTTTACTGCACAATTTACAACAATAGAGACTAGAGGTGACTGAAAATTTGTCTCCACAAAAGGGAGAACTAGCAAAATTTTCTCTAAGTAGACCAATATAGAACACAAGCAATAAAATTAATACTGTCCAAATCTGACAGTACTTATTAGTTTGAAGACCACAGACTACTTACTGTTTGGGTTTAAAACACGTGCTGGTAAAGCTTGACTTTTGCTAGTATTCTCCACATGTCTCTTTTCCTCTTAAAATGTTCTGTGGTTACTGCTTTTGGAAACTATGACATTAATTCAGTTTTTGGGGCAGGAGGGGAGTTTGAGGTTTCTTTTGGACATGTTTTTTCAGTTTGGCTCTTTTTTTGGCTTGGTTTTTGTGGGTGTCTGTTTTTTGACACAAACAGATTTACTTGGGGTTTTTTTGGCCAGCTGAAAAGTAAGATTCAGTTAAATGTGTAAAAGTAAAGAGAATTCAGTCCTCTAATAGTACACAGATCTAAATAATTAGAAGAAATCCATTAGAGAACATTGGAAATTTTTTTATAAGAAAAATGTAATCCTCTGACCTTATGATGAGCTGCATCCAATATAAATTCTGCACGAATACTATTATTTTCTGGACTTCTGTAATCAAATAGTGAATTGGTAAGGTATGTCATTCCTTTCACACTCAGATTTTCTCCACAATTAAAGAAGCATGCCTCCTTCATGAGGCAGTAGAAAGTGAAGCAAGAAAAGAAAAGAAAAAAAAAAATCAGTCAAGTTAACAGAGTAGTTCAATTCTGTCATAACACAAATAAAACACACACAGATTAGTAATCTTCAATAGCATGTTTCATTCTGAATGAAGGTGAAACAATGAAATTAATTTCATTCATATAACACAAGTTCCTGTCTACTCCTTCCCCATTTTCAAATGAATAAAAATTGCCTGAACCAATGAATATGATACAACTGATGATATAGAACATAATAGCAGCATTTTAACAGCAAATAACCTTAGATCATCATCACTCCAAATCTTGCCCCAATCCTCTTCTGTATACAAACTTGTCACTGCACACTCTATTTCTGGCTGCCCAATCCTTTCAGATGCTGTACTCATTATCTTCAAGGCAATCAGTTATTTCCATGCATGACCTCATTGCTACATTATCATTCTTTATTCATCTAGATTTTAACATGCCTCCTCCCAGACTTCTACCCTTCTGAAATCAATACAACTTTCCTAACAAGAGTTATTAATCCAAAAAAGTTTTTTAGGAGATTTATTTTTGTTCCAACTATCTATTCTCAATCACAGGCAGAGCCAGAACCTTTATGAAAGGACCAATCCCACAACCACAGCAGTACACAGACAACAGGCAAGTAGAATCATCACCACTGTCATTAAGCAGGTACTTTCCTAAATTCCTGGACTAGAAAGTGGCAGAAAAATGAGTAAGAATAAAACCCCAAATGTTCCTTATTAACTAACTTAAAGGAAATTATCTCCATTGGTCAGAACATGGGGCTAATAATGCCACAGCTGTGGGTTCAATCCCTGTATGGGATATTCACTAAAGAGTTGGACTTGATGTTTTTTCTGGGTTCATTCCAAAAGAGACAATTTTATGATTCTGTGAAATTCTTTTGCTCACCCACTCACCTCAGTCTAAAAAATCAATTCTCTCAAGATTTTATACCTGACAATCTCAGTTGCTACAGGCAAGGTGGCTGTCCACCCTCACATCCCCAGCCACATCCCCCTTGTCCTTAACAAGGCCAGCATAGCATTTTACAGCTGGCTCATCCTTGCCTCCCCAGCCTCTCCTTCTGGAAAAGCCTCTGTGTATCCATAACAGCACACCAGTCATACAGTGTGTCCCACTGCATCCCTAAAATCCCAATAATGTCATACTCAGCAGCCATATCATGATATTTTCTTGTTTTCTGCTCTGCACACACTAACACCTGAGATGGGTGTCAAGCCATGATGTGCTCAAATCTATCATAATATCACAATTTCCCAGATTAGGAGATATTTGACATAAATACAGGCACTTATTTTCTTCCATATTCCTTATTTTCCTTTTTAGAATACTTTACAAGATATCACAGAGGACTAACATCAAGTTAACAGGTCTCTTCTTGTCTATATTATTTGTTTTTATTTAAACATAGATAATAGTTGCTGTTCTCCAATACTTTAGGGCATTACCCTATCTACAAATCACCTAAAAATCATCATTATTGAATTCAGAATTTCATGCAACACTTCATTAAATAATTTTAAAGTAGCTCATAATGATACCTGATTTTTTCTTAAACAATTGAAGATTTGCATCTGTTTAAAATACAAGAATTAATACTGTCTAACTCATTCACTTCATACTGCTCTCAATCTTACTGAAAAGTGAGGTAAGACACTCATTCAGTATTTGTGCCACCTTTATTATCTTCACCATACAGTGTTCCCATTTTTTCCCTTCCAATCTTTGATTGATTTAAGTACTTTCAAACACTTTCAATTATATTTTAATTTTTTATACAAAATTACAAAGGCAACAATGGGTTACTCTCCAAAAAGATTTTTAAAAAGTCTTATATTCTGCCTCTTCTCAATCTGAGATATTTGTCTTTTCAACTCTAAGGAATAGACACTGAGCTCTGTATCACAGTAATCTCCAAAAATCACAGCTAGTAATAGCAGTCTTTTCCATTTTTGCAATCAGATATTTTAATAAAGGATAACAAAATTGCTTACTGGGCAAATCAACTGTTATTTCAACATACTCACTTCATCACTTCTATTCATATTCTCTTCAAAGTCTTTAATTCCCATAATTCCTTTAAGGCACATAGCTTGGCAACCAACAAAACCTATTTGGCAATCAAAAAAAAGTTCACCTTTCATAAGGACCTAGTGATGAAAAAGAATAAAGTGATAAATTTTTAAGCCTTCTATTCCACAAGAAATAGAGAAGATGGACGAAAATGAAGCAAAATATGCTTGTTTATATAATTAGAGTTTCAATAAATAGCAATCACACCGGCCACCAGAAAGGAAGGTATCACTATAGTGTTCAACCACTACAACACAGAAGTTTAGAGAGTTAATATCTATGTGATTATTACAACAAACACATATAATATGACAGCATATGAAAAATCGGCAGATAAATAATTTAAAAATACTTTACCGGCAACTTCTTGGTAATGACTTTAAATGGATCAAAAAAGCCTTGTCAATGTAAAATTACCTCAACTGTTGTTCCTTCTTGTTCCCAGCATATGACTTCTTTGGATTTTACTTTCTGAGGGCTGTAATAACTACTTTCAGCTTGCATTTCAGTGAGCTACAGAAGAACAGGATAAACACCTTATAAAAGTCAATATTAGTATTCAATGACAGTATGGTCATTAATACACAGAACTGATAAAGACAAAGTAAACTATGGGCAAAAATACATTAACTGTCAGAAAACAGGTGCAATTAAACAGCTGTAGCACATTATCCATATCCAGAACGTCTCATGTTCAACTTTGGTTTGAAATATGCTACAACAGAATGCTTTAAATCCACTACGGTATTTTCAGTTTGCTTATCGAAAGAGAAACTGTGTGAAAAGATGAAACAGATATAAATACCAAATAAGCTTATAAACTCCTGTAAAAATCCATTAATATTTGATTTATTTTCCCCAGAAAATAATTAAACATCATTATAGTATTGCAGACACTTTTTGATTATAACCATACACATTTTTGTTTCATGTCATGCCAATCAAGAGCAACATGCATTTATATTTCTTGCATGATTTTGATATAAAAATTCAAAATGGGAAAACATGCACAGGTTAAAAAGCACATAACATAGAGCCAAGAAAAACAAGTAAAAAGATGCACTCTATACTGAATATATTACATTTGGCACATAAAAAACCTCAAGTTAGTTTATGGTGAACAGTTTAAATACTTCAAAATGTAATTTTTTGAAACGAATATCTACACACTCTCTTTGTTTTCAAGACTGGATACAAACGGATGCTGTTTCAATTTAAAATTGTGTAATCTGAATGTCCAAGAAAATTGGATGAAAAAAGTCACTGATCACCCTTCACCTGTGTGCAATTATTGCGGAGGAAAAGCAATTAATTGATTAAAAGAACTCAGAAATTACAAGAATAGTTTTCACCATTATTAGAAAACGGTACATTTAATTTGGCATGATTTTAGCTGGAATGATATCAACTATTCAAAATGTTAATGCAGAAACTTGACCTTATTTTTTAACCAAAATATGAACCACAAATTAATTCCATACACTCTTTGCATGCAAGCAGAACAATGAATTCTGTTTTCCTCCTGTCACCATATTAGCATCATACATCACTTCACATTTCAAATCTCTAAAATGCAAAATGTTACATTTTGAGTAGTTTTTAATCACTTCCTAATATAAAATGCGTGAATTTGCAAATGAAGCATTAGGAAAACCCTCTCTAGCAAAACACATGTTCAAAGAATCAGCTCATATTATTTTTAATGAGTTTTCTTGCATGAGGAACAAGAGCACAAAATTACTACTGTACGACAGTGTAAAAGAAGATGCTGAGCCATGATAAATGAAAAATTTGGACTTTAGTGGCTTGTTCATGTTTCAAGTGGTGTCCCAGGAAAATAATTAATTATATTCCCAGGAATATAATTAATGTTTCAAGCGGTGTCCCAGGAATATAATTAATGGAGGGAACAAAATTATAATATTTATTTTTAGCCTCTTTTAATGCAAGCTGAAGCAGACTGACACAAAAGAACACGACTGAACACTTGAATGCTGTTGATATCTTCAAATTTTTCAACCAAATTTTTCAGGAGGCTGAAGGCTTAAAACATCAACATCCCCACAGAATATCTACAGCTTCCAAAGTCACTTGTCTCACCCTTTCAGGCAGTTTCTGAGCAGCTAAATGCCCTTCTACACCACCAAACAAAAACAGCTAAATTTGGCATAAAGCCCCATAAAACATTCCTGTGCACAGATGTCAAGCCAAACAGGCAGAAAAGGGACAGGGAGCTCCTGATGGTACTGGGTATAATCAGGCACATAATTTTTGTATGAGAGTTACAAAAGTCTTGCAGTTAATCTGAAAGGCTCAAAGTCATAAAAATCATGCTAAATTACTCTGTGGCAAAGTTCTGACCTTGATTTAATACATGCTTAATTGTAAAGCCAAGAGCCATTTGGTGTAGTCATGCACATAGAATTGCTTGCAAATAGCTTGAAACATTGCAAGTATTCTGCTAATTCAATACTTTAATTTCTAATTTCTGTCAATACATCTCAATATCTTAGTCAGACTCTCCATATTCCCTTCTGCAAGCTTACAAAATATTAGAAGGCCAGCAACAATTTCCAGCTGTGCTTAGAGCTTATATTAAATATTTCTCTACATATACTGTTTATAGCTCAGCCTATATGTACTATTTATCTTCTTTTCCTTCAATAAAATTTCGACCTATGGAAAATTAATTCAGCATTATCAAGTTAAAATGGTATTTTCACATACAATAGTCCAAAAAAGGAATAGTCTCTAAAAATTCCTCCAATCCTAGCTCTAAATTAGAAGGGCTTTTATAAAGAAATATGTATTTGTAATGGAATTCTGCAGTGAACATTCACAGAATGCCTTCAGGCTTTTTCCCATCAAAAAATATTAATCTAAGTAAATTAAGTGGTTTCTTTTGAACATGATGAAGTTCACACTCAAATTCTAAGCTCAAATAACAAAAACTACTCACATTGCCATTATCAGTCCAGTACAATTCAAGAGGAATTTTTAGCATTCACATTTCTTGTTATTCATTAACTAAATACTCCCCTCATAATACCAACAATATTTGTCTTGAATCAAACAGTATTTGAATGCTCAGGAAATCTTTATGCACTTCCTCAATAAGTGACACAGAGAAATATTTACCTTAAAAGTCACTGTTGCCTTTGTGCAGTAAAAGCCAACTGAAATAATAGGATCCTTGAGGGACTGAGACTTCTGCTGTTCTGCTGTTCCATCACCAATTCCACCAGAATCATTCTCTTCATCATCATAACTCACAATAGCAGGAACAAAAGACCAAGCCCAAGAAACCCATCCTTGTTGCTGGTCATCATCTTGATGGAAGTAAGGATCTTGACCAATGTACTGTGTAGGATATTGCATTACTGAGCTTGCTTCATCTTCTGTGCCTTTTAAAACAAATACCAAGCTAAATTTCAGATAAACCATACTTAAAAATTCATTTATTAAATTCAAATTTAAGGTATGTGAAATTTATCTTGGACTGTATTCCACACAGCATTCACTGATACTTGGCTTATAATCATAGGAAGTCAGTACAAATTTTAAATTACTGAATATGAGTTTTTTCAAGCACTTCTTTGATTCATTAACATTTTTCTCCAAAAAATATTAAGGGTCTTGGCCATAGTTTTAGTATCATACATCTGCAGTGAGACTAGAATTTGCCATCTACACCACAAGCCCTCAAGACTGCTTTCATTAAAGACTTCCTAAAGCTGTAAAATTAAATCTGACTAAATAATGATATCATGATCTTATAGTTTCCAATTTTAAAATTAAATTCAAAAGTACTTCAAATTAATCTGTGCTACTACATAACTAACTACAAGTTAATCTATGCTCAAAAAAGCTGGTAGCCATCTGTGAGTCAAAAGTCAAAATATTGGTCACCTGTGAAAATCAGCAGAGATCGCATGCAGAACAAAGTAAGAACTTCCCCAAAGATTCAAGTCTAAGACTCATTATCTAAACAGGTAGGTAATGTACTGCATGTACAAATAGCTTTTATCTGGTTTCATCACCACTCTTGTGGGACTCATGAGGGCTATTAAATACTTCAGAATTACTGTAGGTAGTACTGGATGCAGTACTGTTCCTGAAGGTGAACATTATGTTCAATGAATCATTTAACTGAGAACAGAAATAGCCATATTCCAATTCTATTCATGTATTTTCAATCTCAGAGATCCCATTTTTACAAGTTTCAGACCTTTTATTGCTTAGTTTAACTGCTCTTTAGCCTTCTACTCTTTTTATACTTGCATAACTGAGGAAAGAATAATAAAAAACACTCCTGAGAATTCTCTGCACTTGCTTAAGAGGCAAGGGTATCTCCTCCCACAAAGGCAGTGCAAGCTCCCTTTCTACTCCCTTCATACAAGTCTCAAGGAGCAGATTTAAATCCAGAAACAAATCTTGAAACACAGCAAATACAGAAGAGGTGCACATAAAATCCTGGAAAAAGCCAAGAGGAAGAACTGTCAGCTGTAGAAGGAAAAAAAAACTGACACTGATCATGACTCAAGTAGTTTAGTACAGACTGCTGTTGGCAAGCACAAAAGAAATGGTGGAAGGCCTGGCAACAACTGAAAAAAAGGTGGAGCTGTAGAACCTGGGTCATGTATAACATTTGGTCTACCTGGCCATAAATTTCAACCATCATTTAGCATACCCCTTTTTGAAATACACGGAGAGAACAGTAAAATATGCCAAGTAATAGTTTGGATTATAATGTTTTTTAATATTTTGGAAAACATTAAAATAAGCACCATTTTACCCTAGCTCCTCTACCTATATACTGTGAGACAGAAAATTGCAAGAGGAATATATATATTTTCTATCACTAAATTAAAGCTACTACAGCCCCTATACAATCACCAAACTTAAGAAAATATGCACATCAGCCTGATAAACAACACACAACATCCTCTAAACACTACAAATATAAATACATTGTAAATTCATTTATAACAAGGAATATGTGAAGGAGAGCGTGTATGTGGGAAACATGAATCACAGTCTCTTTGCTTTGAACTAACTACACTAACCACTTCATTGCCTGAAAACATATTGGATAATGAAACATAGTGACAAAACCCCTGTTTTACTTACATGAGTTTGTTAAAGGACAAAATGTTACCCTGCATCAGGTTTCTAAAGTCATTTTTTTCTAGCCATTCATAGTTCACACTGGAAGTCTTGCCCCATAATGCAGGAGAGTGATTCCAGTTAAGAAATACATTTTATATATATTACACAAGTACAGTGTGACTGCATCTCACTGCTTGCATGCTCAAATCAAGTCTGACCTTCAGAAATTTACTTTCTCTTAAAGGATTTGAGATATTTATCTGTAATAGGAATCTGGAAACTAGTTTCTCTCAACATCAATCTGGAATTAACATAGTAGAAAATTACTCTCTTGGTATTTATTTATTTATTTCTCTGTCTATATATTTTTAGCCAGCTATGGGTGATCCAGCCTAGCCTATGGCTACATGAATACAAGTGCTGGCACTAGAGGAAGAAGGAAGGAATGCATCCCTGCTGGCAATAGCATGAATTTTCATCTCATTGAATCAGCCATGAAACTGTATGAGTGAAGCTTAGTACATGCTTCAAGGACAGAGATGTAGATGTTCATTCTTGTGTCACTAAATAATGTATACATTAAAATTCATGTTCTTATTCACAATTTGTCTGCTACAAACCCAAGAAGCTACTACAAACTCACAACTAAGACACTGGAAACAAGCATAAATGGCACGACCATTTTAGCTTGTGTGTGGCAAAATATTTTGCAGTAAAGATACAAATGGGCTTCTAAAACTGCCTCTACATCTCTGCCTTGGCCATCCAACAATTGCCATCTGTCTTGTGTTCTGAAGGAGATAGCTCTGTCAAATACATATGATCATATAATTAAGTACAACAATAATGTTAGAGCACAGCACAGTTGAACAAAAGCTGTGTAGGCAACTACAGATTTCTTTTGCAATCTTATCCCCGACCCTTCTGAAACATCTTGTGCATAACAGTGCAGAGTTACATTATATTATTTCTTTTTGAGATGGCTGTCTTATGAAAAGCTAGGAAGTCAAACTGACAGTTGTTCAAAAGAATGCAAATGGGACTGACCAACAGCAATTGCAATTCAATGATCCTGAAGGCACTCATTAATACAAAGATGACAAGATGGACTGCCAAAGATTTTACACATATTTGGATGTAAGAACTTCAAATTTAATTCTAGATGCAAAAGTAACTGTGTACTTGTAGGAAGATGCCTTTTAACGTTAATCGTTGCTTAAATTATATTTGTATCACCACATCTTCACACCTTAACCAAAAGAAGCTGAGTAAAACCCACATAGCTCTGCTGACTTCTGTCCTCTTCCACAGTTAAAGCTTCCTTCCACTTTTCTCATCCCAGTTACTCTGTCTCCAATCCTTATATTTTTTTCACCTGAAAGTCATTGCTTACCCATCCTAGCAGTTCTCACATTGACTCATATGATTTCTCTCTTCTTTCTGTGTCTTTCCTGTATTCAAATAGCCCTAGTTGCCTTACTGACTCCAGGAATGCAGGCACAAAATTCAAGCAACGCTAAATACATTGTCATTCTCCATGGCACAAACACTTAGCCAAATTTGGGGAAAACTTCATTCTAACAAAAGAAAGATATTCCATGATACAGAGACAACCCTCTGTCTGAAAGCAGGGGCAATGCAGTGCTTCAGAGAAAACTTCCTGACACTTTGACCTGTAAATAGTACAAATCATTGGTTAGATACAGAAAGTTACTAAAATACACATTGATGATTTTTCTAAAACTTGTATGCTTTTAAAGTCTCAGCAGAATATTAAGCCAATATTTGCAGAATATTAATTCCTTCTAATAATGTATTTTGTGTAATGAACTCATGTTTGCAATGCAGAGTTTCTAGTGCAGAAAACCCATCTTCAGAGACAATAAGAGAGAACTATTTACAGATATCTTATTTGTTTTCTCATTTTTACACAGCAGTAACATGACAGAGGATTCTACATCTGAAATAAGAGTGAAACAGTTATCTGTGCCAAACAACAGTGAAGGCCATATTCGGAAAAAAATTTCCACTGCTGTCATTTACCCATCATGCACCTATTTCTCTGAAACCAGAGAAGACAGCAACGACAGCAACACAGAATTTTTTAAAAAATTACAGTCTCCTAATGCAAATTAAAATGGTATATTTCTTCAACAGAACATAATTAATTTATTAGTTTATGCATAGCTTTAAACTGCTGTAATATTATAAATTTAAGCCTAGCTTAAGAGAGCTATGTCACCTTCAAATGAAATTCCAAGAATTGTCTAGGTGAGGTAAATTTCTCTTCCTATTTCCCCAATTCAAAAGATTCAAATGCAACCTTGGAAAGATAACCACAACTTTTGTCTTGAGGCAATTTAAATTAAAATACAAATCTCTAAATAAATTCAGAGAATTGCAGAATAAGCTGGGTTGGAAGGGACCCACAAGGACCAACTCCAGGCCCTGCACAGAATCACCCCAAGAGTCACCCCATGTGCCTGAGAAGCAGCAGATGGGAAGCAATCACACAAAGATGAAGAACATTCACCCCTCATGAGTGCAATGCTCCTGAAAAGATCCTGTTGCACTAAGTTACCACAAAAGATCACACAGAAGAAGGAACACATGTTATATGAAAATAAAAAGTTGAGACCAGACAAGATAAAAGGACAGAACTATGGGAAACAGAACAAAGTAATACTTCCTTGCTTAGGACAAGTTCTGATACATCTACTCTCAATGACCATTTTCAAAGAAATTAAGAAGCACACCTTGGCTTTTCTCTTATTTAGCTCAAGTGTGGCTGCTGCCAGTTTCAGACTTGCTTATGGAAAGGTGCTTTAATGCATGATATACTGACAGACAAATCCAAAGTACCCTACAGTGTCACAACTCTCAAAATGGTCTTCTTAGATCATATTTAACCTCAGTTAATTAAGACCATCAGAATTATAGAACAAATAATTAAGCATGTGAAAGCACTGCATCCTCAAGATACTCAGCAAGAACTAGACTTGGATATTTCCATTTGCAAAAAAGCAAAGAAATGAATGTTTTTAACATTTCTTCTTACAAATGAAAAACTGTACTCACCTGTGATATTTCCCAACATATCTTTAGTGTGGCAAATCAACTCTTCACTTTCCCCATCTTTGAAGTTGCCTATTTCTCCGTAATACAGAGCAATCCCCAGCTGCATTATACGTATAAACATAGGAAGCTGCTGATCAGAAATTGAAAGTTTCAAACTTTCAACTAATGTGTGAATCTGTAACATGAAAAGAGAACAAAAACAAATAATACAAAGCTCTGACATCAGTAAAGCCTAGTTTTAAACCATATACAACTCTGTATTCATTTGGTATGGGCATTTTATTTCCAAAAATGAGATGTGCAATACAACAGAAGGCAAAGGGCTGCAAACAAAGCCTACCAAAAACATTCACTTGGGTTGCCACACGAGAGATCTTCAGCTGAAAAATTAAGTGTAACATGTTTTACACACACAAATATTTATGTATTTGTTTTTTAAAGTTATTCCTGAAGAACTTTCTCAAATCTAAGTGATGTTAGAGTATTTAATAAAGGCTCTTACAATGCTCTAATTTTATTTTCATTATAGAGTTTCTTTAAAATCTCTGCATGCTCTAGATAACCTAGATATCTAGATAGTATATCTAGATAAACTCTAGATATACTGGTTTTAACATACAAGGTCCTTCATTTTGACTCTTTCCTACTCCAAACACTGTTCCAAATGGCCAAGTAATGGAGGGAAGAATTGATTCCAACTGCAGTGCAGAAAACTGGCTCCTCTGAATATTCCATTTCAAACATGCAGTTAAGGCATCTTTCACTAAATGAAAGAAAGCTTTGCAAAGACTAAAATTAATGGCATGAAAACTTATCCTTCTTTTAAAATTTTAGCTGTTAAACAGCTAAATACTTCAAAATATTTTGAATATGTGATCATTCTGTAACATCAAAGTCAAACAAGATAAGAAAGGTACCTTTCATTAAGTAAGAGCTGCATAAAATTATTGTACCAAAACTACCATCCAACATTAGACATATTTTCAACTCCAGGTCCAGTTTCTACATGCTGCAGGTGAAAATAATGGAAATTAAAAGTAACTACGTATCAGTGTTGGCCTTAATACAATCCAATTCAAAAACCATGTAAAATTACTTTGGAGCTCGGCTGGCTTTTGTCCTGAGCTGGAAAAACCACTGTCCTTCAGCAACCAACCCTTCAGGGTGCTGAAGCTACAGTAATACCATTTGCAGCAGAGGCTTTTAAAAGGATTTTAGCATCCTCAGATTAAATTTAATTTCATAAATGAAGTTGTTATGTTTACTAATAGCAGTTCTTTTTGCTTCAGCCCTACGAAAAAAAAAAAAAACTATTTCCAATCATTGGCTAAATATTTTAGGCAGTCGCTAAAAACTGCATCCTTATGACCCACAGATAATAATACTAATACTAATATTAATGCTACTACTCATAATAATAATAACATTGTGCCACTGCTCACTAGGAGCTGAGTTTGGCTTGCTAATCCATCTCACGTGGTACACTACAGAGTGTCAATCCACTGATGCTTCACATTATTCATAAGAGGTGGAGCTATATTTGAAACAATAACTTAAGGCAAAAAAAATCCTTTCCATCTCATTGCAGACACCCTAAAGTATACCACCGAGGGTTTTTTAACAGATTATCTGCAGACTTTCTTTCCCCCCTTACAATTATGGGGTTTTTTTAAACACCAGGAAAAAATGAAAATATTAGAGAACATAACTTACTTACTTAGGTGCTGTTTCTGCACATAAACTAACTGCATCATATGAACAAAATACAATTTAAAAATTCCTTTAGCAAAACACAACAGCATAAGCTTTTCATTTTACTTAAAATTTTAAAGGATATTTTGAAAAGCCTCAAAACTTCATAAGGGAGTAGCAAAAATAATTATTTTGGATACCTACTTTAATAATTGATGGCATTTTGGAGTTGAGGTTATCGTAAGTAAAATGCAGACGAGTCCTGAAGGAACACTTGTACAGCAGAGGTTCCTGGTAAAATTCAATTTTACCACTAGCATTTCTCTTATCAAGACATACTGTGCAGTCAGAAAAGTTGATCATCTTCCTCAGTACCAGATCAGTGGCTTTTAAAAGAAGCGTATAGGTTAAAAAAGTATATTACATACAAGAAGTAAGTTGTGCATACAGGTTCTTAACTAGAAGAAAGCAATGCAAGACAGCTTTTTAGTCATTATTTAAATCAAAGTACTTGTTTGTGTGACTGAAGAGAAGCAAAGTACTTGCTTATGTGACTGAAGAGGATCATTTGCTGTTATGCTGAACGCACAGGACATGAGTACAAATTAGTTACACCCAATAAAAATTTTCACCCTGTCTGCTATAACTTGCCTCTTTTTATAAAAGAGTACTGTTTCATGTGGAAGCATACGATTACTATGATTCTCATTATTCCCACAGAAATAGTTTTGCATATTATCCCCCAAAGCTTTCTTTTGAACCTTCCAAAAGAAACAAAAGCTTTTGTAGTGATCTTAACACGAAATATAATTTGTGATTTTGTCATATTAGTTTGTAATTATTTTAGCCAGAACAAAAAAAAAAAATAGGTTCAGGAAAACATTAATTGAATTCAACACTCTACCTGAAACCTTCTGTGTGATCTTAGCACAGTTACTGTGCCCCAGTTCCACCTCTAGCCAATATCAGTAACAGCACCCAGACTTACAGGTGAGTGCTGGTAATTCAAGGACTGAAACATTCAGACATTGAACACCAAGATAAAGAGTCAGAAGTTGGGGGCTTTCTTCCCCTGAAAATGTGAAGTGAAATGAATCATGCCTTGCAACTGGTATGCTGTGCTCACTACTGCAAGCACCTCTGACTGCCTCTCTTGCCAGCCTGTTCAGGGTTAGAAGACCATCACAAACAAGTGCAATGGAATGCCTTAATGTGCTACTGCCTACTCACAAAACTTGCCTAAGCACTCAGTGCCAGCAGCAAGCACTAATTAAAATACCATGGCAAGCGTGAACAGAGGACAAGACACCTTGTATGATCATCTGTGATCATACAAGGATGTAGTATCAATCAGTCTATAATATTACAGTTGGCTCATCAGAATTAAGGTAAGAACAAGAGAAAAAACTGACTGGAAATCAAAACAGACATAAATTGTCCTACTTCTGATAAAAAAAAGCCATTTTTATGAGACAATAATTTGTGTAGGAATTTAAGAGTGCCTCCACAGTGGTAAGTAAAACCAAAAAATATCAACTCACCAGAGATGTCCATAAATGCTCGATCCCAAAACTCATCCACTGTATAGCATTCTGCAGAAGTGATATTGACTGAGAGAACAATATCATCCTCCACATATTTTAAGATGAGATTGTTGATCACAATGTTGACATTATTTACAACACGCCTAATCAAACTCTGAACATAACCTATAAATTAAAACAAATTCTTGGCAAAGATAAGGAAGACATGATAAACTCATTTATTTAGTAAAAAAATCATTATTTCAATACATTTACTATTCTTAACTTGCACTCTTTTAAAGAATCAAAATTTAAACAAACTATGTATTATTTTTACCCAAAAATTAACACGACTTAAAACTCTTTAACACTCTGTGTAGTTGTTAAGTCAATCAGCATCCTAGAAATGCAAGATACCATAAAAAAAGTTCTTAAAAACTATGAATACAATAGAGCACACAAAACTAATTAACTTTAAAACTAATTAAGAAAACATAACACTATGGATTACTGTAGACAAAGAATTTTAACAATTACTTGAGAGATATTTAGAAATAGGTTTGGAAAAGTGAATACCAGCTGCTAGGTTACTAGTGTGCATATATTATGCCGAGGTGCTCCCACAGTTTTTTTATAAGTTAACTAAGTATTAACACATCTGGAACTTTCTCATTCTAAAACTTAATATATCCACATCTTGTTGAGTAAGACCCCTCTGAGGTCTTACTGAAACCAATTTCTGTCAACAACCAAATAGTAAGCAGCTGCACTGAAGCCTGCTGGGAACAAATCCATTTACATATTTTTAGATGTAATGTTATTGAAAAAATATCTCACCTGGGAATTCACAGTATGTGGCAAACATTAATATTTTTAACAATATCATAAAGAAATTAAATACTACCCATATTCCTGTCTTTCATGCATACTGAAGCTATCTGTGGACCCAACTCACTTGTGCTAGAAAAAAACAAGCCTTAGAATTTCTCTGTTTTGAAATTTATCACATTACACACATCTAAAAATACATTTCATAGACACTATCAAGTTCCAGTTTGGTGACTATGCTTAAAAAAGCTAGCTAATGATAGAGGCCTAAACCCACAGGCTTCAAGAGCAGTTTTCTGAAACCTGCATTAAATAAAATTGTTGACACAAGGGAGTTTTAATTCAAATTAAGAATTAAAATAAACATCAAAGTATTGTCAGTTAACTAGGAAAATACTTACGTTGCTACTTCCATTCTACTCTGCTTTTTCTAGGTATTCATCTTTTTCACACTCATATATAATTCTTCACTTTAGGGTATGTGGAAAATTTTACCATTACATAAGTGATTTTCTTGAGTTCCGCAACTAAAAATTTGCCCAGCTGACATAGAACATTTTTTGGTTTTTCAGGATTCAAAGTCCTCAATGACCAGAAAGAGGAAATCCAGAAATACAGTCAAATTCAATGTTTTCAGAGCTTAGTACTGTCAGATTTCTAACATAATCTGAATTGGCTTTTTCTGCATATCAATATAAAACTACTGAAAAATATGTGGAATAACCTGTTTTTAAGGATTTTCTCACTGACTCCTTCAAACAATGACATTTTTAGTTTATATGAACTCAAAAAGCCAGATTTATTACTTCAGTAATTAAGGGGCATAAGAGACCCATATTCATCACTAGAGTGATGTAAACCAACCTGTACATAAGTAGAAAGCAGCACAAGGCATTTAGCTCCTTTTCCTAATTTCAGTATAGAAATATTTTTGCAGACTATTTAACTAGCAATTATAAAATTATAGCCAGTTATTTAAATATGATTTTAAAGCAAGCTACTAATTTCATTGAAAAAAGTGCAGCTGTCTCTCCACAGGTCCAAAGTTTCTTCAGTATTTTGCTGTCAAGGGTCTTTCAGGAAAAGAGTAGCACCATTTTCATCTGTATGTCTTTTTGGCTGAATGCATTAAGAGAGGAAGCACAGTCCTATCTTCCCAAAAAAAAAAAACCAGGGGTCATGGATTTGCTAAAAACTACAAAACTGCCTATGGAGATATTTCTAGCCAGTGGTACACTACATTGTCAGATGTATCATACAAAAACCAGCTTCCTAAATAAGTTCAGCTTCAAATATACTAGAAGCAGATTTTCACACGTGAGGAACAGTCTTTTAAGAAATTGTAATTCCTACAATTCAAACCAAAATAATAAAAACATCAGTAAGTTCGTGTATAATAAAGGGTTTGTTGGTTTTTCATGTATGGAGATTTTTTCAAAAGGGTTTTGTTTTAAATAGAAGTGGGAAAAAGCACATAAAGGTTACTTATACTTCTGTGATTTCTAAGAATAACACTATGGGCATCTTTGCCACTGAAATCTAGGTGTTCTACAGCAAGTGAATAAAACTACCAAAAAATCTGTAGGGCTAAATTCTTTCCTGAGGTGCAACACAAAGTCCACAAGTGTGCTTTTTTCAAATTCTCCAGAACCCAGGAGGCTGCACTGAGCATTATGCGCTACAAATGCAATTTCAAATCCAACACTCCAAAAATTTAGTATCTCTCTTGTCATAAAATCAATACCATCAGAGTACACATATCTAAACAACTGAAGTTGAGCAGGAGTCTGATGTTGCCAAAGCTACAGTTTTAGCTAAACTTTGCCTCTGGAGATTAATCTCCAAGGACACTAAAACAAAAGGACAAATAAATCTTTTTTAAAATATCCTCCGGGAACGTAGAACGTAAAAAAAAAAAAAAAAAAACCCACACCTAAGCAGATGACTCCACATCTTACTAAAATTCTGGATGTGCAAATTAGATCTTAGGACATTTTACCAGATAGGTAAATCTATACTAAACAGTGCTATTTCTCCACTCAGAACCAAAACCAAAGCCACCTGTATTTACAACTTCGTATTTTACAACAATTAATACAACTATATTGATACAATTTCGCCACAAGGAGGTAACTTACAAAAATCCTGCAAATGTCGTTGAAGGAAATATATTCATACAATTTTTGAGTAGCCTTTGACTTTTGTTGTTTGCAGATGTGACCCAAAGAGACAAATTCCAGAGAGCTGCCACAGCTGGAGCGCTGTCCATGGTAGGCAATGGTCTCCCCCAATTCCAAGCCCCTGGAGTTTGTTGCGTCAGGAAGCTCTAAAAGACCCTCCAGCCCTGACTCCTCAAGTAACCATTTCCAAGCAAGATTATACCACGTAGCACATCATATTACACACACTAAATGTCAATGTTGTCTTTTGATTCAAGTCAAGTATAAAGCTTCTGTTAACAAAAGACAGCAACAAAATATCACACAAAACTATCATATTTTTTACCTATCTAAAATTACTTGACCAAGACAGCAAACTGCAACTCATTCCAGTACTCTCCAATTTTACCTTTCTGCATGAATCACCTCATATCCACACTCAGAGGTAACTGCAGTCAGATACATATTTCCTTAGGCATTTTTGTATCATAAAATTTCTCCAATTTCAGCATCTAAACTTCCCATTCACACTGAAATTCCATATTCAGGGAAAAAAAAATGGTGACAATCTCCACCAGTAGATACAGGGCTCAATAAAAAACATTAATAAAACATGAGAGAGTTTTGGGTTTTCAGCCTGAGAAGGAGAAGTCTCCAGAAAAACCTTACAGCAGCCTTCCACTACCTAAAGGGAGTCTACAAGAAAGCTGAAGAGGGACTTTTCACAAGGACATGTACAGATAGGACATAGGATAATTGTTTTAAATTGAAAGAGGGCAGGTTTAGATTAGATAATAGAAAAAAAAAAATCTTTATTTTGAGGCGCTGCAACAGGTGTCCTAGAGAAGGTGTGTTCAAGGTCAGACTGGATGGGGCTTTGAGCAACCTGGTTGAGTGAAAGATGTCCCTCCCCATAGCTGGGGGTTGGAACTAGATGATTTTTAAGGTCCCTTCCAATCCAAGTCATTCTATGATGCTACCTTGAACTATAAATTAATTATGTCAATTTAAGAATTTGATAAAATGGAGAAAAAGGTTATCAGCATTAAACTACTTTTTTTTTTTTATTATTTGGTTCTATTTTCTAACTTATAAGTATTTCACTAATGTGATTTGTAGGTAGACAAAACCATAATAAGCTAACTTAAACACAGGGATCACTGAATAAACTTCTGTATTTGAGTTACACAAAAATACATGACCAGTTCCTGAAATGATGGATTACCTGGAGGTAAATCAGGGTCAGGAGAAGCAGACTGCTGAACTCGTCGTGATTTTACTGCTGATTTCAAGCTTTCTGTGGTACTGCGGTTTGTGGAACTGGAACCACAACTTTCGTGGTCTTCCTGCTAGAGGAAAAGAAAGCAATGAAGTCAACCAAACAAAAAGAAAATAAATGTGGGGAGAACTTGGTAAAGGTTCTCTAATTTCTGTTACTGTTTTTCCATCAACTCAATCCTGTACTACAGAAGCTGACACAAAACAAGCTCGACAACATTAAATGAATACCTGGACTAACTTTGGTTTTAAAAAGAAACTTGTCATTTAAATATTTATTTCCATTGAACATATTTTTTTTCTAGCTGCATTTCTGCTGAAACATTCCTTCAAAGACAGATCCTTGCAGATTATCAAAACAAGTATGAGAAACTACCTAATTGCATGAGCCTATATGCCTACTCATGAAACCACCTCAGATGGTTCCAAGATGTCAGACTCACATCCTTCCTAATACCACTAATTGAAACTGATTCATGAAGCAAAATATTTTTACAGACTTCTATAACAGTAAAACATGACCCCAGAAAAGATAAATGAACTGAGGACACCTGCTCCTCTTGAGCTTCTATATAGTTTATTCAACATAAGGAATTCAGAAGCAGAAACATGGCTCATAATTCCAGAATGTGATATAAGCCTTTCAAGATGAGATTTGCAGACACATGAAAATCTTAATTAGCTGAATCTAGGATTTTAAATACACCAGTAGTATTCCCATTACATTCCAGAATGACAGTTTAAGCACAAGGTTCAAGTCTAAGAAAGCCAAGAGAAGTAATGCAAATATTCTTGTAAATGTATTAAAAGTACAGGTTAAAGAGGATGCAAACACAGCTTTTGACCTAAGCCAAATTAATTTGATAGAGTCTCTTGCAGAAAAAGTGAAAAATGCTTTCTGGGTCATGCCACTGATCATATCACAAAATTTGTTCACAAAAAGAAGCTTTGGGGAACAAATGTTAAGTAACATAGTATGAATTATAATATTCTTAAGTCCTCTTAACATGAAAACAAGCAGCTTAAATTTTGGTGGATTTTTATACAGGACAGATAATGTGTTTCTCCATGTGCTGCCTGATATTTCTAATAATCTCAGAGAAATTAAAAAAGGGAATCTTCACATTACCTGCTTTTTCACGTGGATTTTGCTTTCCATTAAAAACAATTAATACATGCAATGATACACTTCAAATGCAAGTCTACAACTTCAAAAGTAACTAAAGAAATTTTTTTCCTTCCACTCTGTACTTAGAACAAAACAGGGAAATTCTCTGATGAAATGAAGACCATTTCCCTAAGGGAAAAAAAAGAAGAGCACTAGAATCTTAGCTGGGGGAAAGACAAGGTTAAGGTAGAAGCTTTAACTCATTTGGGGCAATTGCATAAGACAGACATATTCATATATTAGAAGACTACATGATAGCTTCTGAAAGAATGATGAGTTACCATAAAGGATTTGAGATTTTCCAGTTACTAATATAGTATTGAAAAGCAAGCTGTTGGATGCTTTTTATTTTAAGGTTATTTGGCAATTTTAGTCATACAGGAAAGTCTCATTCCAGTGCATAAAAAAATACCATAACGAGTGTTGAGAATCAGCTCTGTTTAGAGGGCATTTGTTTGTTTTCTCATCTCTGACAAACTTCTGATACTTTTCATTGAGGAATGCAAGTCTCCTGAAGACTGTCCCTGAACCTAAAACTGTGGAGCAATTTCAGTAGAAAACCACCTTTCTCTTTATGGCATACCTGACAGAGATAAAGCAAGAGCTTAAAGCTTTTATTAAGTCCAGCATGATGGAAGCCTCTTCATATGTATTTTGTAATCAGCAGAGCTCAACTCTCCTTCCTCTCCAGTTTACTGAACAAACTTAGATCACACACTCTTACTCTAAAATTTTTGATATCACTTTTAGATATACTTTCTTGGAAACCAGTTTACATGTAGCACAGACGTATTTTTTTCAGGTAAGACACTACACAACTGTTTATGTTTTGAACTTGAAGAAAAGCCCAAGCTCAATTCCCACATTTCCTTCTTCCCCAAGCTCACTCATGGATTGCACGGAACGCTGTGCTGCAACTATTTAATGACTTGGTCTGATAGGATCACATTACACTTGACTACAAAATGAAGAGAAGGGGGAGAAGGAAATGGGGAAGTTCTTTTACTGAAGTGTTAACTCTATCAAGCCTGATTACATTCAAGTCTAACTTTTCTATCTACATACTGCTGTAATTATGCTCAATACATGTTCTCAAAACTTCACAACATCTATGCAATGTTTTTGAGTATTATGAGTAAAGATTAAGTAAGAGTGGTTTAAGCTTTTACCACTTTGAGAGAGCTAGGAATAAACACTAATATTTTTGAGGAGGGATTGTTTTTTTAAAGGAAAGGAGAGGAGAATCCTTAATTTTGAAATAGTCTCAAATCTCAACATTAAAACAATTAAATAAACTAAATAAACACAAATTATAAATTAATTAATAAACACATAACATCCAGTAAGTTTTTCATATTTCCCTGAGCTACAAGTCTGTTGTGATGGAAAAACGGCTGTAAATCCTTTACAGCGAGCTGGACCTCAACACAAGCAAAAATGTACATATTCCAAAATGGTGCCAAAACACAAAGCAAATTTATCTCAGAAATATACTTGTGTGACTAAATCCATACAAAGTAACAGAGTACACCTACATTTAAGAAGAATTCAACCTGACTGACATTTGAAAAAAGGGTGTGGGTTTTTTTGTAATCTGGAATAACATCCATTCATTTCATAACAATACACAATTATAAAAAATATTTTTGGGAGCTGCAAGGGTTAGTTTTGAGGTCTTTGAGCATGAACATATGCACCATTTTTCACAACAGTTACTGATATTTTATAAACCAAATGTATTCTTCAATTACTCAAAGACAATAAGAGTGGCCATGAACTTAAAAAAACCTACACTCCTAAGTACACATATATCCAGAAGGTTTTTGTATCTGCACACTTCTGCTCAATGTTAACTTTAAGAGCACACTATTAATTTCTCAAACATGTGGTTGTCTCATAAGCCCAGAAGTAAAACATGTTCATTAGAGAGATGGGGAAAGTTCCAAGGAAACTGCCAAAACTAGCATAATTATGAAACTATTTAAAACTGGAACCAACTAGAGTCACACACTGTGTCTAGATCACAGTGATGTCATCAGAAACACCCAGCCAAAAAGCACTAAAATTACTGCACTCCCATAAATCCACCTCACACCAGATGACAAACATTTAAAAGCTGAAGTCAAAATCATAATGGTGGTGGGAAGGGAGTTACATTCTAAAAGTACTAATAACTATCGTTATGGAATGAGATTTGATAAACGTCCATTCATTTTATCATTAATGAGAACAATTCCAAACAATAGCCACAGCAGTGGAAAACTAAAAATACTCATGATATATCTAGAGAGATGATTTTTAAGTAAGACAAGTAATTTACAAAAGTATCTTTTCCCACTAGCTTGTATCAGAAGTAAAGCCTAGAAAACTTAAATTTGAACAAGAGGCCCCGTTTTGGGGTGTTGTTCTGCAAATACAACAAATACAGTTTTGCACAACCAGGCTCTTTTTTCACTTTTGACATACGTGTCAGAGCCAGCAGTCAGATGCAGCTGAAATGTTTTTATGAAGCACTATAGTTAGTTCTAGAACTATGCAAGTCATAAGTAACATGCTAAAGACACCTAGGCTAGTAAAGTCATATTCAAGTTCTTTTTCTACGGCAATCTAAAACCATTATTGCAAGGTTTAGAGCAAATTCCAATTGACAATACTTGAACACACAACAGATGAGGTTTAATTTGATCTTTCCTAATAATTGGAGTTTATAATCTTAGTTCATTATTCTTTCCTTTGTTCATTATGCTTTCCAAATTCAAAATAATTTTCTCCTAAAAAAATACACACTCTCTTTTTAAAACACACAAATCCTATTCAACATGCAAGATCTCCAAAATGCCTCATAAGCACACTTCACAGGAAAACAATGCTCTCTTGGAGATCACTTGGCTATTTACACAAATACTGTCCCTCTGCTTTCATAAAACCAAGTTAGACAATTGGGTTCTATAGAAACAAACCAAAAGAAAAATGAAGAAGCTGTTTAAAATCAATTACTATTATGAATTAAAATTTTAAAACCCAAACTGATTCAAATTACTTACTACACAAACTTGCAAAGAGCTCTCCATCCCCATTTTTTCCCTTTTCCTTTGTAAAATTTGCTTTTTCTCACCCTCTATCATTTCTAAAACAATAAACTTAATATCCTTTACATTTCATTAAAAGATATCTATTAGTATTTCTATAAAATTTATTTCAAATGGCAAGATGCAAGAACTGAGGGAGTGGAACTTATTTCCCACTAGTGGACAGTGCTCACATGGCTGAGCAGTTGGCTGCCTGTGAAGCAACATTCAGGATGGGCTCATTTTAGCAAGGGCTTTGACACGATCTCCTCACATGGGCAATCTCCTCATTCACAGACTGGTGAGACACCAGCTGGACAGGGAGTTCAGTGAAAAAGTGGCTGCACCACTGAGCTCAAAGGGCTGTGATCAAGCTGCCAAGCCCAGCTGATGACTGGCTAGTTGAGGCATCCTTCAGGGATCAGTACCAAGTCCATGGTGTTTTAACTGAAGACCTGAAGATGGGACAGAGTGCACTCTCATCAAAACTGCAGATAGTACCTGCCTAGGGAGAGGAGCCAATGCACTGGTGGGCAGGGCTGCTATTGCTAGGGTCCTTGAGGGGGTGCAGAAAGGGCTGTCAGGAACTCAGTGAAATCCAGATGTAACACTGAGTGCTGGAGCACCCAGGATGAAGATACTCTGGAACTGTAGACTCAAACCCAAACCGCTCAAGAACAGCTTTTCAAAAACCAATCCAAGGGTGCCAGGGGGCAGCAAGCTGCCCATGAGTCAGCAGCTTCTCCTTGCTGCAAAGGACAAATGTGTGCTAGCTGTATTAGCAAGGGTGGACCCAGGGGCAGAATTATCCTCCTCCCTCAGCTCCCTGTGAGACACTGTATGGAATACTGCACCCAGCTGAGGGCTCCCCAAGACACTCCAGAAGCAGATCTACAGAGGACCACCACGGTGCTTAGGGCAGAGAAGTAATCTCCTGTGCTCTCTCTCAGGGCAGATTGAGATAAATTTGAGATATATTAGGGTTGTCCAGCCTGGAGAAGGATGATCCCACTGCTGCCTACAGCTACATACTGGGAGGGTACATACTGAGAGAAGTGGGATCCAGACTGCGTCTGTTGCCACTCATCTTTTCATGGTACAAATCTGAACCATGCAATTCCAAGCAGGGCAAGCTGTTTCTCATCATTTGGAGGGTGATCAAGTATTGAACTGGCTGCCCAGAGAGGTGGTAGAGTCTCAGTCCCTGGAATTATGCAGCACTTGGATGGCCAAGCCCTGCAGCAACCCATTCTAATTGCACTTGCTTTGGGCATGAAGCTGACTAGATCATCACCGGAAACCATTCCACGTTGCACTACGATTCCTCTGCATGTGAAAATGAAACAAAAAGTAATACAAATTTTTGAAAATATTATCTTCAAAATACACAAGTTTCACTAAAATGGTAACCACCATGAAGATCTTGCTTTCCAAAGGATATCTGGTTCTTTTCCACTGCTATACACTTGCTAATATGCATTACACATAAACAGATTCATATTACACTTCTAACCTCACAACAACACTTCTGCTGGCTAACATAGGTTAAGCACTGCTTAGAAATTAGTACAGAAAATTAATTTTATTATTTCTTTAATGAACAGCAAACTAGAAGCATAACACTGAAACAAAGAAAATCCAGTGACTCACATATGCTACATATGACATCTGTACATCTTTTGCAAGATGTGATTTAATAATCTAACACACATTTACGTTAAAATTATGTAAATACAGGTTAATTTCAAAACTATGACAGTGTAAAATATTTAAGACAATTTAGCCAAGTCAGGCTGTGTTCCATTTTGCAGAATAGTTAAGGAATTCTGTATTACACACAGAAATTATAAGTTCTATATACTTCTAGTATACTTTCAAAAGACTATTTGAGATTAGCCAATTTTTTTTCTAGTGTAACCAAACTCAATTTTAAATCTTTTCAAATCACATACCTCAGAGCAAGTACTCAGAGACTGAGTTCTGTATTTCTCTATAGCAGACAAAAACATGCTGGAAAGTCTTTTTTTTCTGCCAGTTTTTTTCAATATTATTTCATGTAGAAACATGTCAAAAATAAACTCTTAATATTATGTTCCAGACTACAAAGGAGAAATACCAGGGAATTTGAGGCAGAGACGTGGGGAGTGGGGCAAATAAACAAGGTTTAAGTTAAGCAGAACAGACAAACTGGAGCAATCAAGAAACAATTTAAACAAGGTGTCAGCATCTATTTGCCTCTTCTTGCATATGATCTTGGCTGATGCTAAATTAACAGAAACAACCAGCAGCGATGACCAACAAGGCACATTTAAGGTACATGCATTAGATGAGGGTGTTACATCCACCTCCCAATGTTAGCACAAGCCTTGAGTTAATTCCATGTCAGCACAGCACAATGTGCTCCAAAATAGAGGTACAAGTTAAAAATCCACACAAATGCTGTGGACAGGCTAAAAAGCTGCCACAGCAGCCCCAAAGGTAAGCCAGGAAGCTTTGTGAGGCACTTGTTGCACTGATACCACAAAACATGTGCCATCTTCCTATTGATTGCTGGATAACAAAATCTCCCTGTGATGTTGCTACTGTTTTGATTAGCTGATTATCCAGGCTATTTGAAAGCAATATTCCTTTGTTTACAAGAAAAGGAGCTGTCAAGTGTCTGAAAGCCCATGGTGATACAGTTATACATCCAAAGATAAATAGAACAGGCTGTTCTCACTAAGTGGCTCTCAGAAATACACCCCAATTTCTCAACACTCAAGACAGAGTAACAAATAAAATTACTTTGCAAGTTCTTTTAGAGGGGAGTTGTACAAATATCTTCTTTCTATTGTGTAAAGAAATTTGTATTATAAACTGTTAACTGATCATCTAGTAAAGTTTCTGATACATTTACTGTAGTTTCAAAAAGTTATGAGGCCACCTACCATGATGTAAGTGCTTTTTAATAGAAACAAACATCTCAAAATTACTTTTCTGCAATTTCTCCTAGGATAAGCTTTTTCAAGATTTCATTCTCTCATGTTACAGGAAGTTTGTGCAGTGCTTTGCTTGGAGGAATATGGGTGGGGTGGTGTTAATTCTGTAACATTATTCTGCATTTAATAGCAAACAAAGTGAAGTCTGACCCATGACTAGAGCTCTCAAAGCTACAAAAAAAAAAATCCAAAATAAGAAATACTACAACAGCAACTGGCAGCTATACTCAAAATTTGGCATCACTGGAGAAGCAAAGATGGAAGGGACAAAAAAAGTCAATTCTGAAATATTTGTTCCACAAAAGCCACAGTGCATAGAACTCTAACTCAGTAACTCTCATACCAGGTTGACTGAAAGCAGAAGTCAAAAGGAAAGACATAACAGAAATGTGAGCTTCTTCAGCAAAACCAGTAATATGGGCTGAAATGGGTCACTCTGGCCCATATATTCTCTGTGACTGAAAATGAGAAAGAAGAGTGACTGAAACAGTTTAACCCTGAAGGCCTGGGAGAAAAGAGTGACAGAAAAAACTCAGGAGAACAGACAGAAACCTAAGAGAAGTGACAAGCATTTTTTTTCTCTTTTCCAACTTGTGTTCAGAAACAAGCAAATTCAATAAAATTAAGAGTGATAAAAGAACAGATACCTATTTCAAAAATCTCTTGAAAATTAAGTGAGAACAAAACAGGATATATATTTCAAGTTTAAATAATTTATCTCCATACATGAAAACTCCAGGCCAGTCTGACTGTTCCACTGTCACCCAGCCTAACACACAATTTGGGGTTTGTCAGAGGAGCATCTCACCCTCTTCCAGGTCCAGCTACTGAACTGGCCAGCACTACAACAAACATATATCATTCTTACACCAACTGCTTACATTTTTATTTGTGCTATTTTGGAAGACACTGTACCAAAGACGAGACATACTCTCATCCTGTTGCAGGTACCTTGAAATATCTGCAATGGCTGAGAAGTACTTCTCCAGCATTTATCAAGTCTGTTCCTGCAGCGTTCGCCACGACATCAAAATACCATGGTAAGCATGGCTCAGCCACATCACTGATTCATTAAACAACACCTGGGAACCATTAGCAGAAGTTTGATCCATTCAGGTCACTCTCTCATATTCTCCTCAACCTGCCAGAGGGCCAGCACTGGTCTCCAGCACTATTTCAACTTGCCCCAGACTTCACCAAGACATCACTTTCCTTTGTGGTGTTAGATGATTGATGGTATTTGTTTCCCTGCACTGTTCTGGTGGGTTGCAGTTTAGCTCTGCTTCACACTTTCTTTAGAGGGTATTTTCCCCTAACACATTTCCTACTGGATTTTATTAGAAAGCCAGACCTCATGTGCAAGAATTCTCTCCACCAAGCACCTGCCAAGGATGTAGTAATAATTTTTATTACAACATAACCTTGCCACCCACTTCCTCCAGAGTAAGGCAGAATACTGTCCAGACCAAATTTTCTCCTAATCCCAAACACTACTGAACAGCAGACCTACAGCAGGGTCCCAGCAAACTGAATAATCCTCAGCTCTCAAATTTCCATCATCACAATAAACCTCTAATATATAACAGTGAAAGGCCTGAGGCACAAAGCTTTGCCTGGAGAACTTGCTATCCAAGCAAGCTCTTTTCAGTGCTGAGCATCATTTGGCTAGTGCTTGGCTTTTGTTAGGTGCTGGGGATGGAAAGAGAGCAAAGAGGTAATGAAATGGCAATGAATTATACATGCCAATGTCAGAAGGAAGAGTATACCCACTAGGGTCCCTCCAGCTGCTATTGATATATAACCTAAACAAGTGTTTAGGTTATGCTTGCAGCGACTAATTCTCCATCAAAATTCTTTGAAACTAGCAAGTAGGTTCAAAATGTCATGGGGCAGTGCAAAAGAAGAAGAAGCAAAGATGACAAAAGCATGCAGGTCTGGTTTCCTTACAATTTCAATCTTAAAATCCAATCAACTGAAAAGCATTTGGGTCAGAGATTTCAGCCCAGCAATCCTTTCTTCCTCAGTTACTGTCCAAGATAAGTCCAAGCCAAATTTGTGCTTGTGGCCATTCTTCACAGAACCCAAAACAGGGACTTCTTCCCAAGGTACTACTCCTCAGGACATTTTTTGCCAATACAAGAAGGTTCAAGTAGAAAGATTTCTCAGCCACAGGCACAGGAAGATTAAACTGCTGCAGCTTTCACTGCATTCTGCAAATTCAGAAGTATGGGCATTTCACTGAAGAATAAGTGAGATGTTGGCATACAATACAATCTACAGAAGGAAACTGGAACACCAACATAACGGTAATAAAAAATTATTCTTCTTTTCAAAAAACTAAGCACAATCTTTACAAAAATAATACAAATGACTTTTACTAATAATTTACAAATGGCTTTTTAAGTGCTATATTAAAACAAAACTTCACTTTCTTCTTATTTCCAATAGTGCTTCTCACACTTCTCATGCATACTATGAACATACACATAACTCTATGTAATTGTATTAATTCTATGTATGAATATTCAAACAACTTTAAGAAATTAAAATCTACTGAGTATAACTGTACATGAAATTTCAGATACATACATATCTGAAACATAATTTCTCTTAACTTACATAGTTTTCTTACTTGCCAGCTGATAAAATTCTAAACACAGAAGCCTAGTTGAGAGCTTCATTATTTAGTTGTCTCAAGCAAACCTTCCACATAATTTCCCAAAATGCTTGTCTTTAAACTTTCAAGTACACATTAATAGCTCTGCTGTATTTCTAACAATTCACTTGCAAATTTGTCCTTGATTTTATTCTTTCTTTTTAAGCTTAACTTCAGACACCATGACGGAGAAGAACAGATTTTTCACCCAATGTAATTTATCAATTACATCTTATTTAAATAACATTATTAAAAACTATTGGACTAAGCTACAAAAGCTGGCTGAATGGCTGCAAAAACTTTCTAGTTAATCAATGTTAAAGAGTACACATAAGAGCAACTTACTCAAAACACATAGTTACAGGTTTTCTACTTATAATCAGTCTTTTCTTTTGCAATTGTCAGTCTGTAATGTGTAGAGCATTTCAGAGAACTTATTGCTATTTATAATGCTCTGCTTTTTAAGTAAGAAAGCTTTTGAAACATTAACTTAAACCTATATAAACAGTAATTTATCTTCTAAAACAGCCAGCAGTCTATCACACCAAACCACCAGAATGCTATATATTAAGTCAAGTGCAGCTGTCAGCACTACACCATAAATGTTGCAAAGTTTTACAAAAGATGTCTATATTATAACATTTAAATTTTTTATCACATTGGTTAATTTAAAATACAGTGTGCCTCCTGTCAGGCAGCATGGACTCTACACCAGCATTCAACATTTGCTATTTTTTCCACTGAATATCATGCTCATGTCACTTCCTTACAGAAATCTGAACGTTCAGAATTCAAATATGCATTTCTTAACACTAACTAAAGGGATGACTTTCAACATCAAATAAAAACAAAACACCTTATTCCAAATCTGTGCCAATCATTTTGAATGGAAAATATTTTTTATCCTTGGTCAAAGTTGCAATAAATAAGGACAGGTTTAAAACAAGGTAGGAAAGTGAGCGTCAGAAAGAAATGGAGTGCCCAAGGGAAGAAATTACAAACATTCTGAAAGGAGCTAGAGAGACAGGACTGTTACTGTTTGTGCTCAACTGCAACTCCAGCCACGTGCAACAGGAAGAAATTAAAAACTGGACAACAGGATGGAGAAATAAGATTGAAAACAACTTGGGGAAAAAATATGCATGTGGGAAAGTAAAAAAACTTTGGAAATATCCTCTAATCTCACATAATGCCAAGAAGAAAAGCTCAGGGAACATTTAAGAAGAAAATACTGTATCTTGTTTCAAATCAAAACATGGGACAATATTTGTAACAAAACTACTGAATAACATCAGCCAAGAAATAAGAAGTTAATAAAGAAATTAAACTCACAGAAATATTCTCTTCGATTCTCTTATTAATTCTTTGTTATTTTATCTATTAGTTTACATTGTGAGATCTGTTTTATAAATTTAAGTTTGACAAAAGTAATTACAAGTAACATACCATTAAGTCAACAACTCATTCAGGTTTCACTAACACTTATTTTACATGGTGTACACTGGTTACAGTGGTGGATAGTTATAGCACCTTCAAAAACTAACCTAAGGTGTAATATTTAAAATACCATTAATTCATGTAAGTGTAATTGCATTCGTGTCAAACTGAAAGAAAGCTTTTCTTGACTGATGCTTTTTATCTGCAGTCCTGAAGAGCAACAGATAATTTCATTAGTCAGAAGGCAAATCCCTCACTTTATAAGTAAGTCTTTCTGTAAACTTTAGATAATACCAATAATTTAAGGACAAGGACAATCGAGGATCATCCACCCATGGCAATTGCCCAGGGATGCTGCAGCACCCTCCTGTGGCACAGACCATGGTCCTTTCCCTCCTGAATGCACCACACACAGACAGACACCCTTCATTTGCTCTATTCAAGAGGTCTCCTCACTATTCTCTTCTTTATCCTTCTCCCTCAAACAGCCTGCAGACCAAATCTTTACCCCATATCTCACAGAGTAAACTGAACAAAGTTGCAAACTGTAACTATCACTTTTGAACGTGTCTTACATACCATGAAAATAAATATTCAAATATTGTTTTAAAAACTATGCTTGTTCAACAAAATATTGAAACACACAGATTTCTAAAGTGTTCTGGCAACATAAGGCCATAAAACACATCACTTTCAGTCATGCTTTATTCTGAAATCTTGCTATAGTTGTTAAGACTTACTGTTGTGGGAGGAGACCAAGTTGGTAATTCATTGCACAAAGAGATTAAGTACTTGTTTTGTACTTTATAAGAAAAAAATGCATCTAGCTTTCATATAGTTAACAGGACTGAACACTTTTATTTCCAAATTTCCTGGCAAAGAGCGCAGGATGCAATGAACCACACAGCTCCACTTCACACTGAACAAATATTGAAGCATTGAGTGCCTGAACAGTCCTTTTTGTGTGTGTGAGTCTCAAAATCAGATTGTAAGCAGTAATAAAAGGTTCAAAGAAACAATATACTGCATACGAAGGAAGTTACCACAGGACATGATTGTGGCGGTGCATCTACTGATATGAGTCTTAACACAGCCACACAAGGACATCTAAATATCCATGTTTTTAAATATACTGACTGTGCTCCCAACACTGTGACCTTCTCTGTTCTGGAAACACCATGTGGCAGTTGGAATGTCATCCTAATCCTGCTTCCTCTGTCGAAGCACACAGGTATACTTATATGTGGATAAACACTTGTACCAAATGATGAAAAGCAGTTTTTTATCTATATGTATTCTTTTTTTAAGCTATTCCATACTCCAACAAGCATTATAACAAAAAAATACAGTTTAAGCACAAAGAAAACCATATAAAAATAATTTAAAATACAATTAAAGACTTGTCATTTCAATGTGGTGGCTAAAAAAAAAAATGCAATACTGGAGATAGACAACCTGTGGGGTCCAGTAACTCTTTGAAAAATAAGTTAGTAATAACATAGATTAAGAAAAAATATTAATTCTGTTATGAAGCCAAAGGTTCATGCCAAATCATGACACAGGGTCATGGTTTTAAAGTTATCACTTGTATATATCATTTCAAAATTTTCATAAAAACTGTAGATAACAAAAATAAAAAAACCCTAGTAACAGTACCATCATTTAACTCCTTATAAATCTTTACAACATATATGTCAAAGCCAAACTTATCTACAAATTTAAGTTATGAGTACTTCATACAGATACACAGATGCAGGCTTACCAAAGTGTCTTTTGCAATTAAAACTTAATATGTTAACATATCACCCAAGGATACTTCTACTCTTCTCTTGTGGTTGAACTATAATCACATTATGTGCACACTTGTCCATCATACACCTTCCGCTCCTATTTGAAAATGCACTATATTACAGTCCTTAATTACTTTCAGAAAATATTATTTCATTAAGGTACTTTGGGAATGCTCATCATGTATATAAATAAGAAATTAATACACCCACAGTATAGGTAAACAGGCTTATAGCTAAACCAACACACAGCTACATGTGAGGTTTTTGCCTGTATACTCACATATTTATAAGCTTTTGCTTAATCTAATACAATTATCTATTAAGACATTGTTTTAGAATTTCCTTCATGAACAAAATGTTCCATAACTATCTCGATGGACAAAATTCATACTACAGTTTTCCTCCTAGATCCAGTATGCAAAATAAATTTTAGATAAGGAACACTGAGATCCCAAATACAGCACATTTTTCACAAGTAATCTGTGTTCCTGTAATCAACTTTGCAAAATACTGTATGAATATTTTTGGTGAGAAATATTAAATAAGTGACTTTGCCCACGTTACTTACAGTATTCTACTCAGACAGAGAAAAAACTTTGTATTTAATCAAAAACTTTGCATGTTATATGTTTTAGGTCAGGGAGAAAAATTATGTCTGTTACTACTGCAACCAACATCCACAACCTTTCATAATTAACCCAGTAAATCAATGATCTTTACCTGCATTGTTTTTTCCCTCCACTCAAACTCACACTTCAACGTGAAACATTTTCCTGCTATTTTCTTGATAAGGTTTTTAAACTTTCTGAAAGGTTTTTTAAACTATATATATTTCAGGGTTTACGGTCTAGTAAAGGAAAAACATACAATTAAAACTACATCTATTAAGTAAGAATTGCTTGATTTGCAATGCACAGCTTAGATTTTTCTTTAAAATGCAAGCCATCTTCACCACTACATCATTTTAGGTCAATCAGAACCAAAACGTATTTGGATTTTCAATAATACATTCTTCTTGTATCAGACTGAAGATTTCTTATGCTCCAAGCACAAAATCCCTCCAAATCTAATGGGCATGAAGTGACAGAGACTAAACACATTTCTTAGTTTCGCCGTGATAGGGCCAAGTGTTGGGTTTTTTCCTAGAATAAAAGCTTTGCACTGCAATTAGCTGCTGAAGATAAACATAGCAGCTTTTCATTTGTTGAGAGTTTTGATCAGTGTAAATCACTGATAACATCACATCAGTTACCTCTGACTGGTATGCTGAAATAAGGTGCACAGCACAAATTTTCAAGGGGCCATATCAAGACTCCCTCATCACATTTACAGACAGCAACCATTTTCATTATTTACACATTCCTAGAATCAGAAAAGATCTTGAAGGCTAAAGCAGACACATAGGAAAGGCTGGGAATCACCAAGTTTCAAGCCACTGCACCTTATCAATTCTGATTTACACCTGCAGAAAGCAACCACAGAGAGTAAATCCTGGCAGTAGTTTGGGTCCTCCCCCAGAAGGAAAATGACCTAAGATGAGGGGAACATTTCTCTTTACCTAGAACACCTGCGCATTTTAAGTTTTTTGAACAAGAATAAATCCTCACAAAACTATATTAACCACCTCTAAACTCAGCTTCAAAAGTCCCAAAAACTGAGGGCCTCCAAAAGGATTTTTTGCTGACTGCTGCATCAGCAGCATGGAGGACAAAACTACAGGAAAGAAAGATAGAGCACTGAAAAGTAGAGGCTTTTTTCAGTTGAATGAAACAAAAACTTCAAGAGCTGCCTTTTGAGCCTAAAACCTGAGCATGTTCCACACAGCTCTGAGGAAACAAATATGCAGAAATAGATGGTGCATATCACATGCCAGAGGACCTGAACACCACCAGTGTATTCATCATTTCTTTTCTGGTCTCCACTCCCTTTATTCTGTCCCTCACTGCTCCTGTGCAAATACTACACTTGGTTTAACACACTCTGTTTTGCTAAGTCCACCCAGCCACCCATATTCATACAACCAAAAGATCTATTACTCATCTTAACTAATATCTCAAAGTATACACCAGCCACAGACCACTAGTCCAGTTGAGTCTTTTCCTAGCTTTACTACTGTTAAAATTGTCAAATTAAGGTGTTAGGTGTTCCAACCTCTGGGCTAAGTTCGGAACACAAAATCTTCCTCCCTTTCCTATTGTCAGGAGGTAAAAGTGGGAAGGACACTATTTTTTCCTTTCACATTATAGTTTCATGTTGTTCCCCTGCTGCCCAGAGCACCAGCCCTGTGACAGTATATACATCAAAGAGAATCATAAAATCAACATGAGGAAGTTCTCTCTTATACTTCCAAATATGCACGGAGATGTTCCATTTCCTAGGGCCACTTAGCGCACAAACATCCTGAACGAGTTTTAAAAAAATGCTTCATAAGTCTACCCAAGACATGCTTTTAGGCACCAGACTTAATTTTTTGAGTGCCGTATTTCAGCCCACAGAGGAAATGTGTCTTAGGTAACCCTTTAGATTAGGAAAAATTAGTTAAATTTATAGACATCTTCTTGTAAGAAAACCAGATGAGATGATGAAAAAGCTCCTGCTGGTGATAAAACCCTACTCATCCAGGATGGTAGGAAGCTTTTTCCATAATTATTTATTCCAATATTGACCACTGAATAGTGCCCAAAAAATAGCCAAAAAACTAGCAGATGATTAGAAATAAAAGTGAGATACCACAAGAATGACAAAATGCGAAGGAAAATGAAAGCAAAATGGTAGAAACAAAAAGCAAAGTACTTTTTAAAAACAGCATCTTTAATGCAAAAAAAAAATAGTCTTCAAAGAGTGCAAAGCATAGCATGGCCAATCCCTTGGCTTAATCTAAAAAAAGAAAAAAAAAGCAGTAGACATTGCCCATATTCTCTGATATATCTCTTTTGCTATGTAAAACTCAAATGTGTGGTTGTCTCTCTATAGGGTTTTAAAGGGATCAGAATTTACCAAATGGCTTATGATACATATGATATGTAAGTTTACTGAAATAGTTTGGAAGAAGTTATGAAAACTGGTCTCTGAACAACAGCCAAACCAAGGAGCATGAGAAAATTACCATTAACATCTTGCAGCAATACTTCAATCAACTACAAAATACTAAGTGGAACTGTACACAGTGATAGATCTTAGTTCCAGCATTATTAAATGGAAAAAGAAACCTCACCCACATTTGACAGTAAATTTTAATTTGGCATCTGAATGCAAAAGTATGTCCAATAATATATTTTGATCATACAAAGACAATTACATACACAGCTATTACTAGATATGTATTAAATATTGCAAGACCCATAAAAGTTATTGGAAACAGGTTTTTCCCCACACTAATTTAGATGACTACCTTTTAAACCATCTTTATATCCCACAGCACAATGTTCAGAAACCAGGTGCCAGTGAGCAGCCCAGATACATCAGGAACAACTGGATAGAGCAGAACCACATGACAAGGTAAGCAGAATGAAGAAGCTATGTTAGAGCATTTCAGATAAGCAAGGAAAAGTATTTGTTACCTCTACATACAGAGCAAGGTTTGGGGTTTCCTTCTCTCCCTCCTGCCCTTGATTTCTGGAGGAAGGAGCTTTGTTTCTCAGGCAAAAGGAGCCTGAGTTTCTGAGTTACTCTGCCTCAGTGTTACCTTTCAAGCAGAGTTTGGGACATTCTCCAAAGTGGGATGGCAGGTCAGCAGTGGGGAGAAACTAAATTCAATAAGCCTTTTGTTGAAATCCATACAGGTGGATTATTGTAGCAATATTACAAAATACCACCACGAGTGTGTAACAGCAGCTTGTTATGAGATATTCAGTGCAACATTTTCTTGAATAAGAGTACAACAAAACCAGCTAGAGCAATCCATGCTCCACAGAGAATCACAAAGTACCTCCTACCCACATGGCATTCTGTGTAAATGCCACTAAATACAGAATTAAAATAGTTAAGTACTTTCAAATTAATCTTTGGCCAAACAAACTATTGGTTTCAGAGTTTCATTAAGAGCAATACATATCACAGCAACAAAACACACTGGGTAAAGCTACTGAACTACACGGGTTCTGCCAACTGGAGAAGCTGCCGTGCCGCAGACAAGGTGAGGGAAGAGCCACAGCCAGCAGGGGTGAGATGGGCAGCCTTGGGAGACAAGGACATGGCAGACCTCTCAGCAGCTCCAGCAAGGACAGTGAAGCAGCAATCCTGCTGTCCCCAGCTCATCTCCTACAGTGACAAGCAGCCTTCTGCAAGCCCTACAAAAGGCAGTGCCTGGCCCCAGCAAGAAGGAAAATGAGGTGTCCACACAGCAAACACCAATAGGAAGCCAGTTTCAATAGAACAGCCTCCAAGCCCCAGAGCATTGCCTCTGAATTTCTATATGCATTAGAGACTAGTTTCAAAACTTGATAAGTTCACCAGTTTCATTAGGGACTTTTTCCAGCCTCTTTCATGTAGCTAGAAGATTGTCTCAGCTGCTGTTACAGGAGTAAAGAACTGATTTACTGGTAACGTAACTCAATGTGTGGGGAAATTATATCTGCAGCCTCACACACACAATAATTAAATAAACATACAAACCACCCAAAACCACACTCTGAACCCTTCAACCAAATTCCAAGGTACATTTCTGCAAATAATTTGTCTTCTCCAAATCTTAGACTATAGCAAAAAAAAAATAATGGTGGAGAAAAATGTTTGCATTTTACATAGCTATTGTCATTTAATTTTTCTAATTTGAATTCATATTACAAATTCTGTATGTTAGAGAATGTCAAATTCTCTCATAATACCATTCTCTGTGTTAAATGGAGTATATAGCTTTGTTCTCATGGAAGGGGTGACTTTAATTAAGAAGCTAGGAAAGCAATGGCTTAATAAAATGGATCATAAATGGATCATAAATTCCACTGATGTACTGACCTCAGTCTTAAATATTTAACATTCTACTGAGAATATGAAGTGGTTTTACAGATATATATGAGAAGCTTTGGATAAAACAGCAAGTATTTAAACAGCACATGAAATAACTTTTAGCAATTAAAGCTCCCAAAAGAATAAACAGAAAAATACAACAAAAATAGCATTCCCAAGAGGGCAAAGGAAAGGCAATTCTTCCTAAAATAAACTGGTATTCATTAAAAACTTTTTCATGGGAGAGTTTATAAACAATTTCATTTATAAACAAACCTATGATAAAGACTATTATTTGCATTTTTACTGCCAGAAAAAAATACGAACATCAAAACCTCCACGTACACTGTCTCTGCTACCAAACCAAAGTACTTTGAAACTCTCACAAGAAATTGTGCAAGTGTTCAATTTTTATAAAAGTACGATAGTCATTCAAATAGAATCCAAATTTCAATTTTTATCACATAAATTTAACCCAACAAGACAGTACTATATAACTTACTTTTTCAGATAAATACTTCTCAATCCTTGAAACTCAATACTCTTGAAGAAATAAACATTTCTAACTACTATAAGAATTGGGGAAAGTTACCCTTGTCTTCTAATCAGTTGCTATGCTAATTTTCAGCCTAGTTTAGATCAGGATTCTGAATAGAGCAAATATTTATAGAAACTGGTTCAGGACTGCAGAAGTTTCTAAGGGCTGGCTGTCTGATGGGGAGCGTGCTTATACTACGTGTGTCTCAAACTCTTTTAATTAAAAGAAATCAATTATGCAATAGTTCTGATAAATCTACATTAACATTCAAAATGAAGGAGAAATTGAAGCACTGTAGTTTTGTTAAACAAAAGAGGTAGTTGAAGCAGGGAAGGGGAGTTTGGAAAGGCAAAGAATAAGCTCAGACAGCAGAACAGCACCTTACAAAACAGCAAGTATGACAGCAAGTGGTGATGTGAAGTACAATGTGAAGAGAAAACTGAAAAAGGATTAACTGCCTGAGAGAGCTCCTGAGAAAAATTTTGATAGCATTGTAGCCTACCAAACTGCTACGTCAATATGTAAACTGACCTACATGTCAATAAGCATTCTTTTTCTCCTCCCTTCCACATCCTCCTGCCTGCTCTCCTACCACTGCTAAAACAAGATCTTAAATGGTAATGCAAGAACAAACGGGAAAAAAGTCTCCACACCATGAAAGACTGATGTGTTGCTCATCTAGAATCTTTACTGATTAATCAAAATAATAAGTATATAATCAAAACCAAGCAGCACCACACTTCAGTATTTGCTTTTACATACATGGTGCCTTTCAGCATCAGAACAGATTAAGTCCTTGTTCTTTTGAACAGGCTGCACATTGCAGTATACTAAAACCAGAGCAAAGGAAATTATGTGTTTGGGAATATACCTGTGCTTCTTAAATTGCAAGAAAAAAAGAGGATAACCTTGCATGAACAAAACCATTTCTTACTCAGTAACAGCAGTAAAACTGACATGAAGTTATAGTCAAGAAATAAATATCAAGATGTGATTAGTGCAAGAAGTGACATCAAGTCAGCACAAATGACAGGATCATACCACACTTGAATTCATTACAAGAGTGTTCAATGATGAAAAAAATCATGTACAAAGGAAGCTTTAACACTATTATGACCTGCATGTGTTTATGAGGCTACTTTATCAATCACTTAAAGCATTCCATGTCTCCTTAGAAACAGCAATGAAAACTAAAAAGAGCAGAACAACCACTTAAGTATGTCCTTGCTTTCTACCTCTCTAAGATTGTTATGCACAAGCCTTTTGCACAAATCCGATAGATATTTTTTTAAACAAAAAAGCAAAACTATAAAATAATAGTATGTCACATGTTAAAGACAAGTATTACTGTCAGGAGTTTTATTTGGGTAAAGATAACCAAGAACATTACCATCATAAAATGTAAAATGTCATACACCAGACCTTTTAGATGGGCAAGGCTCACAGGTCAAGCATCAAAAGCACTAGGACAGAAAAAAAGAAAACTTAACAATTAAGATCATTTTAAGACGAGGCAAAAGGAAGAGGCAAGAATGGAACAGGTACATCTGTGCTGCTGTTTTGAAGGAGAGCAGGACAGGAAAAATTTGAAACAAAGGACATCGCCACTTGAAAAGCTCAGTCCCAGCACACAATGCTTCCTTAATGCTTCTGTTAGAGTGCAATGTCACATGCAGGGGATCTTCTCATAATTGCTAGCTGCAATTCTCCCAGCTTTCTCTCTCCTTGTGGCACTGGCCATCATTTCTATTGGAACCTGCAAACTGCCTACCAGTTGTTTCCCACAAAAGATGATAAAGGAGCACTTTAGACTGCTCTCTGCTGAGGAGAACTCAGAAGCCTATTAAATCTGAAAAAATGAAATACTGTGTCAGCAGATCATAAAAAATACTTGAAGAGCCAGAATCCATCTTCTATTAACAAGCAACACCCACAGAACTCATACCAGTCCCACTGGTGGAAAGGACAGGATAGGATATTGGCATTAGTATAACCATCAGGTTGGTTTAACAATGTGTGAAGACATTGAGTGTTACTTTCAAATTAACTGCAGTTTACCTTTAAACATAGTCAGCATCTTATAACTGCATCCTAAACTAAGAATCTGTGGGCCAGAATCATCAACCTCCAGCCACGTCCAGCACAGCCAGAGGGAAGATCAGTGCTCATGAGCTGGCAGTTCTGAGGCAAGTCTGTCCCTCACCAGATCCTAACATACAGACCAATTCACTGAGTCAAGCTCTAGAGGTCTCATAACCTTGGTACTTGCTTTTAGTACAAGATCAAGAGGAAAAGTGGTGGACAAAGAAACATTTCATTGGAAACATCAAAGTTCACTTTCAAATTTCTGAAAAATTGTATTTTTATTATTTCTGTTTCAAATAAAGTTTTCCAACATTACTGAAAGCAGCATAACTTTATTTGTCAGATGAAAGTGCTGTTTCACACACAAAAAAGCATTCACCTGAAAACAAAAATGTGGCCACAAGACACCCAAGCTCTGGGTGCAGCCAGTTCTCTCCCCCAAAAGAACATCTCGTGGCAGTGCCCTCTAATCACAGGACCTTATTAGGCACTTGAGAGAAACAACAGAAATGCTGCTGAGGAAGCACATCCAGGAACACAGCCCAGAGCAGAGAACCAGGCATCCAAGCTACACTTCACACACAAGAGAGGAGCAGTTCAATTAGATACAGCTCAATACTGAATAAGATCAAAAATGTGAGGGCCCTGCTTTGACATGCAGAAAAACACTGCCCTGTGCTGTTCCAAATGCAGTATCTTGTTTGGGGTTTTTTTTTCCCAAGACAAAAGAAGCACTAAAAACACCATTTTGGATAAATTATGGCTGCATCAAAAATGCCAGAAGTAAAATGAATGAGCAGCTTCATATAGCGTATTCTTTTTTATTCTTTTTTCAAGTTGATGGATTATACAGACATCAGTAGAAGTGAATCTCTAACTTTCCTACAACTAGATGCACTTGGTTTTACTTGACTGAAAACAGAAGTGCTTAAATAATTGGTATATGGGTAATAAACTACATTTTTATAAGCCACATTTATGAGAGGAATACTCTTTGATATGCAATAAATGAAGAATAGATTGTAGTATCTTGACCTTTAGATTACAGTCCTGAGAAGGGAAAGTTAACTGCAGAAAATTTAGCATCATCAACAACTAGAGGATTTCAGATGAAAAGAACCGGTGCATACACATAAGTAGATAAAAGATATGTCCACCATTAACTCCATGCCACACAACTGCTTTCAACTTTTATATGGATAAAACAACCATACTTCATTTTAGTACAAGTCAAGCAAAGTAGAACATCCTTAACAGAGCAGGAAATGAAGTTTTAGTCACTGCACAAAATAAATCAACAAAAATGTAATGCCTGTTGATGACAATGAAACCACTAGCATATGCACTCAGGACTCTGATCTATTCTGTCCACCAGATGCTCTCTCTTTGTGAAAGGCTGGTAAAAAGAACTAGAGTTCATTGTGGCTTAAGCAGATTTTTTTTCATGCTGTTAAGTATTTTTCTAAAGTTTTACTGCAAAATCTTAATGTTCTTAAGGATCATAAGCAAGTATAAACGATGAACAACTTATAACCCACAGGCCATGTGCAGTATGGCAGGACAATTCATCTAGCTTGTTCCCTTTGGCCGCCTCTCCCGAGAGCCTCAGCTGCATACCAGATGACTGCAGTGAAGCAGGCAGTCTGCTCCCCACAACCATTTTATCTAGGGGGCTTGCAGCCTCTCCCCCATCATATAATAAGCCCATCTTTAAATCCATGCTGGGAAAAGGGTTGAAGAGCTTCCAGGAAAGATGTCCACTTCCCACTGCCAGAACAATGCATTTATCCCACAAAATCATCACTGTCCACATCTGAGGAACATATGGGAAGAAGACCATCAAGAACAGGCCGAATGAGTCATGTGCAGTCAGCAGCACACTCCTGTCTGCCCTCTTTCTCAGGTCTTCACCAGGCCCTGCTGGGTAAAAACTGCAGGGTAGAAAGCTCAAAACACCTGGGAATCCAGTAAAGATCCAGGAAAGCAGAGACTTCCAGAAGGCAGCAGAACTACACACATATACAACACAATCCAGATGATACTCACCTACAGAAAGTGCTCCAGAAGCTGTGAAATATGACACTCTCCTACCACTAGGAATAAAAAACAAACCTGAGAGCAGCCCACCCACCCAAGGACTGAAACACTGCCATCAACTGTGCTCCCCATAGCCAACAGCAGAGCAACACTGATTGCATTGATCAGGAGCCCTCTCACCCCTCAGAACTGCATGCAAAACCACTGCAGTTCTTTGAAAAGGAGTCCCACATTACCAGCACACTTCTAGAATACCAGGACCAATGATCTTCAGGTTGAATTCTAAGTAATCACATAATGCTGCTGCTGTTGATTAGTTTCTGGAAATCCTAAACTAATTTGAAATATTGAATAATGCTGAGAGGTTAACAGGCCTAACAGGCTTTGAAACCTAATGAAACTAAAAGACACTTTCAGCTTTAACTGAAAATACTTGCAAATCTAGTAACTCAATTTACGTGACAAAATCTTTCAGAAGAATGATTACATATATAAAAGAAAAAAGGAAAAGCAGCTTTGCATTGCTCATCCTCCTATTAGGTGCAATACCTAAGAACTTTACTGAAAATTAAGGATAACCTCATAGCATTCTCTGTAGACCTTTGTACGTGTAAAGGAAGCCAAGTGGATTCTCCTGAAGCCAAGGTGAGGACTTCAGAACAGTTTCTTAGCAAGTCAGTGGCAGAACCATTAAACAAACATGCCAGAAGAGAGGGAAAAAAAAAAAAAAAACAAAACAACATATTTCTCAAGAGAGGAATCAAGTTTGTTCAATTTTCTCCAGAGTCAAAGAAAAAAATATTTACATTCAAAGTTCACACTTTTCTAACAGTTGGAGGGTCCAGAGTACTGCCAGTAACACAGTACAATTTCCCTCAGGTTCTACGGCCTGTAAAGAGGCAAAGACAATGATTTTTCCTTAGAAGAGAAAGCACACATTTAAATCTGAACATTTATCCATTCTTTTGGAAGACATGAAGCTCACCAGAACTGAATTTATGTTAATCCATAAGTTTTCAAAATAAAACACAATCTACATCAGTTGCACATCAGAATTATTTAGCAGGAACAACTCTTCAAGTGCAGATATCTCAAAGTAAGTGACAAGCAATAGGTGAGCAAAAGGAATTCTTTTGCTTGAGCTGTATCTAAGAATTTATAATTCAATGATGAGCTTTTAGAGAAAATACTACTCCTTCAAAAAAAAACAAGCTATAATTCCAGAGTATGCTTTGTACTGAAAGAATTAAGAGTATTTTGTCTTTTGGAATTCTAAGATCCTTTTACCAAAGGTGAACAAATTGCAGGATTTTTCCACTACAAAATGTGTAATCATGCCCATTCTCAAATAGTAGGTTCTGCCGTAATGAGGAGCTAAAACACATTCCAACAAATTTATCTATGCTTTAATCTATCAACAAATGAGGAAAAACTACTTCCTCTCCAAGGAAATAGTTTTTACATGCATTACCTCACCTCATTCCCCATTAAACCACACAAATCCAAACTCTTCACCCAACTACATGAAACAAAGCTGGACTGTAGGGTCCTGATTTGATGTCAGCTGGATTGGGACAAATCTGGAATTACTCCAAAGTAAATCAACTGAAGTAATCCAGACCTATACCGGGAAAGAGGAATCAGAATATGATCCTAAACTTCTAGGAATTATGCCAAAGATGATATATAAACCCTTTCCCCCTGTACCTGGGAACAAAGACACTGACTATTGGCATTACATTTCTTTGCTGTAAGTAGGTCAGGGAAAAAATTGAGTAAAGATCAGTAATAGGACAGGGATTACTCTTAATTTTTCTACTTTATACAACTGTATCAACACATCAGAACAGGTTGTCTGTACTTTATAAAGACAAATACACCATTCACATGTTAGTACTTTTATCTGTCTTAGTAAAGCTATTTTCTGGAACAAACATCAGCAATGCTGTGGTATCTGAGTGTCAACTCTAACACTGCAGAAATCACTGTGACTCTGTTCCTGTACAAGTGGGTTCCTTTCCAAAATTCAGGAGTACATACCATGAGATCACTCCCAAATACCAATTTACTGAATTAACCACAGCAAAGAAGAAACCAAACAACCCTTTCTACCTGGTGCACCACAGTGCATGAACAGTGAAAACATCCTGTGGCAACCTTATTTTCAAAGCAGCTAGTGTAGGTTTAAACCCTGAGCTAACAGCAGATGCAAATTCAGACTCATCAGTGATATGCCAGCTTCTGCTCTCCAAATGCTTGGTACACACCCAAGGGAAGTAAAGGGACTGTGGCAGGGAGCAGCAGATCTGCTGGCTGGCTAGCACAGACCAATTCAGTTAGCTTCCTGTCCAGGACTAGCCTGCAGTACAGTTCCTCAAATAGATGAACTCCTGTATCACCCTCCTCTCTGTCTCCATGGATAGTCTCCCAACCCATAAACTTACAAACAGAACACTTGTCATTATTTTGAAAATGGTAAGTGTTGGAATTTAGATTACTCACATATTTCAAAAATCATTATGTATTAACACACAAGCTTCTGGCAAGGTGATGTGCTATTTTCCCTGCTAATTTTGATGTGTCAATAAAAGCACGACATACAAAGCTGAAGAATTATCTTCAAGGGGGACCTGTATCAGGAATGAACATCCAGAAGACCTCAACAGCCAACAGCCCTGTCATCTTCTGGAGGTACCAAAAGGTGACAGTTTGACAAAGTCTTCTTGAGCACTCAAAGGAGATTTTAGAAAATTCCTGCACACAGACACACAAACACTCTTTGTACTCACACATAGCCCAGAGGCAATAAATACTTTAACACAGGTAAACTCACCTGAAAGATATAAGCATATGCAAATCACTAGCATTAGTTAAATTAGCTAGTGATATTAGTAGGTTTTTTTACCTACTAACCTGTTGACTATTTGGGGTTTTTTCCAGAAATATAGCATATTAAGCCACACTAAAAGCAATTCTATTGCATTCACATTCAAATCCACAACTCTGAAACCCACAACATATGCCATAGTTCTAAAATATAAGTTAAATTGGTCAATGCTGCATTAGCTCTAATATTTAAATTGTGCCATCCATTTCCCTGCTATAATGTTGCTTTCCTGTATATAATTCCTTCAATTCCCTAGCAGCACAGCCACTCCATCAAAAAATTACTGGATATTATCATAGCTGATACAGAACAAAACCATAATTTACATTTCAACAATGCACTTTCTAGCTGGTGCTTTGCCAGGAGTTCAACCTGACATTCAGCTTCCAAGTTCACTTTGCAGCCTAGAAAGCTCTCACGTATCACCTCCTCTCTCCACACAGCATATTCAGGTGATTTGCTGTATAAAAAACTGCAACATTCACACTCTTTAACTTTCCAGAACACAGCTGTACTATGTAGTATAAAATAGTCTGGGGTCTGCAGCTTTCTAGTGATCACAGAACATGTGACAATGGTCTATTAAAGAACTCCAGAAAAAAAATAAAGATTTTGTTTGAGCGAAGCAAGTTAAATAAAAAGTTAAATGACTACCATTCCGCTGGCTTTGTGTGACAGTACCTGCCCACAAAGCAATCAGAAAATGGCTCCTGCCTGCTCTCACTGCCCTATAACTGGATTAACATGAAATTATACCCAATGCAAAACAGTTTACCTATGTACTGAGTGCAATCCATATTTCCTGTCCTCACTGTTCCTCCTTACCATCAAGCAATAATGAAATCAAGTCAGAAGGAAAGTCATCTTTAATAGGCATAAATACAAATGCACATACACATATATATACCCACACAGATGTATACCCCAGAAGGAGCTCCCACAGCAGTGCAGTACAACAGGAAAGTGGGGTTGCTGCTTCCTCACTTGTTAAGTAACATCACAATCCCCCAAGCAAAGGAATCTAGAACTACTAAGTAGAAAATAAGGAACTACAGCTTTAAACAAGTAAAAGGAGGAACATGGGCTTCCTCTGAGACACTCTTCTCCTCCACACAGGCAACACTGCTGAAACTGTCAGCATTTGAACTACTTCACAAGCAAAGTGGGAATTGTACAGATTTTAAGTGTGAGAAGGTGTAAGAGGCAGCCCACTGGAGTGAAATTGTATTGCAGGCCAGAAGTCATAGAGAGAAGAGCCTCAGAAACAAGATGCCTCATGCTGAGAAGAGATGCACCTGCTTTAGGTTAAATTCAATAATACTTATTTTTTTAACACAGGCATTTGGCAGGGGTTTATTAGTTTTCATGTGCACGAATAATGAGAAGCGTGCATATCTGGGGGTCAAACAGTTCTTGGCTTACATAATTTGATTTCCAATTTTTCTTTTTTTTGTAATGGAGCATGACTTAGGAAGTTGCAAGTTGCAGTCAGATTCTAGAATTAATTTTATAGAATGCAGTGGAAGCAAAATTAAAAAAGGAGGGGGAGGGGAGACAGAGATAAATGGGTTTTCTGCTACTTGTGCCCTATTTGATAACAATATGTTCAACAATATACAAGTCTCCACAACTAAGACACGGGGAAATGCTTCAGTCAGAATACATTCCCAAGCACAGCTTGCACCTCCTATGCCAACAAATCTCTAAATCTAGTACACTCCAGTTCCAGGAAAAGCCTCATAGGCTGCTATCTAGCTCTTCTTTTCAGAAGCAGTAGCCCATGTGCAACAAGCTGGTAACACTTCAAATTTCAGCAAATGAAAATAAATATTTTCCATCACCAAAGACAGTGTTGAAAAAAAAAGTCTATAAATATTTTTTAATTTAAAACTAAATTTTGAGATTTTGAATTCTCACCATGCTATTTACCAAACAACTCAGTTTTGAAAATGAACCCATTCTACTGCTTCACTTTGTATGTTGAGTTGCCAGTGTTAAAATTGCCAAGTGCATCGACATAGCATTGCAATAGAGACAGCACGTCTTGGACATTCTCCAGTCCCAAAACACAACTCTTGGGAAAAAATACAGCACTAGCTATAGTTCAGAAAGATCAGTAGGTCAGCTGATAGTTACTCAATATATAATTTAGTGGAATGAGACTGATCAGACAAGCACACACAGACAACACGTGGACGAGTGAAGAGATTCCAGAAAGAAGAGGAATCAACTTCTACAGCCAAGAATCAAAGCACAATTGTAGTTAAACTGGAATTCTAAGAAGGAGGAAGGAACCTAGCTAGGAAGTTGGTGCCCACAGTTTAAGTATTTAAAAAAACTCAACCACATTAAAGAACAGGCTAAGAAAAAAAAAAGGGGGGGAATTATAAAAAATAAAGCAGTGAGAATCACAGATTAATTTAAGAGTGTCTGCCCAAAAGAACAAGGCTTTTAAAAAGTACAAATTAAAAACATGTCACATAAAGCACTGATTTCTGTTGAAATACAAGATGATCCAAAAAACAGCAAGCCCCATATCAATATCTATTTTAGAACAAACCCATGCAATAATTGTGTTTTAGTTATCGGCTCAGAAAATATTTTCTTCAAAGCACAGGAGAAAATAATAGTGCATTGAACTACTAGGTCTAAAATAGTGACTGATTCAATAAATTCAGCCCGATGCAGGATTCCCAAAAAAATATACATACATGGAAAACTACTCCAACACATCTAAAATTAGGATTCCTTTTTCCCAAAACATGGCATCCTAAAAAGGCTCCACCAAAATAAGTGAGACATTTCTCAGCTATTCAGGTGTTCCAAGGCAAACAAGTAGAATTCTCCATGTAAGCGTGCTACCCTCACCTGATTAAACAATCTATTTAGAATTACCTGTGAATACATGAAAGCTTAAAGGATCACCAGCACTACCCCAAAAAAATCTACCCTTCCTGTCCTGGGGTGACTTCACATCCATCGAATTTCTTTAATCTCTTCTCACCTAACCCATCTGTCCATTTAGGAGCCTCAGCATCCCTTCACATATTACACCCATACCCATTATCCTTTACTCTTGCTACTTGAGAAGGACAGAATTCCAGCTGATGTTGCACATAAAACCAACAAACTTCAAAAGTCATGCTCCAAAAAAGCATCTTGTACTAAGCTAACAACATCATAAATCTGATACAAATTACTTAGCGCCTACTTTTCTACATATCCTTGGAACACTATAGCAAGTCAGACTGGACTCCAGAGGAGCTCTCTTGATAGCAGGACACGCAAGTTTCAATCTGGCTGCCTCAAACTTTATCAGCTGAAGGAGGAAAATTGAAGCTGCAGTCTCTGAAGCTTATAGAAAGGTCATAAATTGAGGTACAGCACCAGCACCACATAAGCATTTAAAAAAGACATCAGACCCCTAACCTGGGGCATTGATTTGGAAGTTACAAGAAAGTTCATATACACTGTGTATGAAGTACTGAGACATTAATGTATGTAATCCACATTTACATGTAAGTAAATATATTTCTGTCCTTCTTGAATTTAAAGGACAATTGAACTGGTTTTTTTGGAGGGCAATAAGTTGTTAAAAACCTGAAAAGTGTTATTTCCTTTTTGGCAAGGGTGTGTTTTCCTACACACAACTGACATCTTGAAAAGGCAAAGAGCCAGTCTAAGCCAATATACCCAAATAGTAATAAAAATCCCCAAACAATTATTAATTCTAAATACCTAAATTTTAGAAAAGTAAAAAGTGAACTTGGGATAGATGACAAGATGCCCAGTCCATATGCCTAAGACAAACCAACTGTATGAGTATACAAAATGATTGAAGCACTATGAATTAGAGCAAGGCAGCTAGGGAACCTGCAGCTTTATTTATTGTGAGGGCTGTCTTTCAATCATTTTTTGCAAACCAAAGAAAATCATCAGTTTAGAAAGAGATAGCTTAGGCAAGTTCATGAAGAACTGCAGCCCATGAGAAGGGCTCACACTGGAGAGGTTTGGGGAGAACTGTCCCTTGTGGGAGGGACCCCTCTCTGGGGGACGGGGAGAAGTCCTTGCACTAAGGAGCAAGTGGCAGCACTGTGACAAACTAACCACAACCCCATTCACTGCCCTGTGTGCCACTGGCAAGAGGAGGGAGAGGATCAGGAATAGAGTAAAGCCAGGGAGTGGCTTTACTCTAGCTCCAGATGGGAGTGATGGGGCAAGGTATTAAGGTTTACTTTTCATTATCTTATCCTGATATGATTGGTAAAACTGCTGCTACAGAACTGAAGGAAAACTATAACTACACACAGCTCCTGGCAGCTTCCTTAAGTTGTAACACCTATACCAACACAGGGCCATATCCTCACCTGGCTATCTCTTCACAACATACAAAGTGCACTCATCTGAATAAAAAAAGCTATTGAAGAACACTGATGTTAAACGGTCTTAATACCTACTGACCAACCTGATTTTAGAACCATAGAACCATTTAGGTTGGAAAGGGTCTTTAAGATCAAAACTGTTAACTGTTTTGACAACATCAAAAGATTTTCTTGACAAGAACTGCATTTAAAATCAGAGCTCTTTGCAAGAATACATTCCCAACTATATTTACAATTGCTCTTTCTGTCCCTGGGGGTGTTCTCAGGAGCTAGGCACAGCACAGCTGTTGAAGATGTCATCCAGGGTTGCACAAGCCAGAAAGCAGAAGTGTTTGTAAGTCTTGTTCTTTGCCAGAAACATCTAAAAGCAAGACTAACACCAAAAAGCAAGGTTCATTCCCCCAGAGTAAGCAATAGGATTAGGTCAGAGATGCCACACTACCTTTGCCTGTAGGCAGCACACCAACACTGAAAGATGTCCTAGGAGCCAGGAATAAGCACAGAAGGAATCAAGCAGGATCTCTCATACCTTTCACAGTAATCAGTTTCAGACATCTGAAATCACCATTATTTAGCCCTGAAAAGGACTCAAACAGAAATATACTGGCAAATTCACATGAAAACTGTCCAGAATTAGGAACACAATAATAGGCATTCGGGTAAACAAGACAGGTATTCAGACTGAGGCAACACAAGGGCAGTGGCAGGACTCCTGCAGTTAAAGTATTAAGAAATACGCCTGCAGGAGTCTTTGAACAAATTCACAAAGGCAATTTTTTTCTTACATAAGCATAATTACTGCAATCTCAAGCATCAGATGCTTTGCTTTTACAGTCTATTAAAGTGGTTAGCAGGAACAAAAATAGGTAAATTACATGGTCACTCTTGCATACCCAGCTAGTACATGTGACTATCCAGCTTTAAGCAAAGCTGCTCATCTCCTCCTCAGCCTCTCATTTGAAATCACTGGAGAAAGACAACAAAGTGTCTGAACCAAATGCTGCAAAGCCTTTTTAGCACCTTTTTTAGCCTCCCTTTAGTACTTCCTCTATTCAAAGAGTAAGTTTTATTCCAAGACATTTGTGACATTCATCCCTTAAATGGATAATATCCTTGAAAGAAAACCTCCTACCTAAAACACTTTTGTTTACATATAGCAATTTATAGAAAACATAAGAACTCTTCAGACAGGAGCTCTTGACAGAAAATGCACAAAACCCAACAAAAGACTCTGCCAAACCTTCCTGAACCTTTGGAAAACACTAAATTACAGTCTGATTTGCACAAAGCAATTTGTTTTAATTCAAAATAATATGAAAATTTTTTCTTGTTATTCATATATACGCTAATTTGTATGCATGCACACAGAAACAAAATCCTCTTTTTCTGCTATTACTCTATGAAAACACAAATAAAAGCATCATGAACTAGCTGCTTAATTAGCATTTCATATTCATCATTAACTTGATATGATTCAACACTAGCTGATAACATAGTTTGCTTCCTATAGAGCAATTCTTGATATAATCTTCACCTTAAATCTTGCTAAAACTCAGTATCAGATTTACTGAACTAAATATACTACTATGAAAGGAAGCACCAAATTAAATTCATTTAAAAAATAAAGACCTTGAGCTTCCCCATGAGCAAATAAAAAGCATAAAGGTGAGCCACTAAAGACTTTTAGTTAAGTCTTCTTGACTTCAAGTCTGACCATATTTCTGCTGTCACACAACACCAGACTTGTAGACTCAATTGGAAAAGCACAGCACTGCTTGTCCATACAGCCACATTCAACTGAACTACTAGAACCCAGGTGAGAAAAAGCCACTAGAGCACTGCTTCAGATCTGGAGCAAGCTTTACCACCTAAGCAGACTTCATATAACTATGCCCTTATCAAACACAAGCCTTCTGTCTTTACCTTCAAAGCCTTTCATAATCTGTCAAGGCACCTTATCTCCCATCTCTTGGTCATTTCCCAGTCAAGACCAGTTTCTGCTTCCAGCATTCTTTGGTGGCAGTCTTTACCAGCTGTCAGGTAAGAATGTGTCTGGTATTCTGACAGTCATGCTTGTGGGCTGTTCTCCACTGCCTCCACAAAGTTATCCTATTCCTTCACAACTTTCTTTGTAATGCCTCATGAAAGGAGCAGTGCTCACTTGTCTGTATGCTGATCCAAACTGCTTGGTTTCCCTGTGTGCCTCTAAGTGCTTCAACCTAACAGACTTCCCCAGTTCCATAATTAATTACCCTTGGAGTACAGGGAGCCTTCATACACATCAGCATATTTCTGGTGCACTGTGTTCTGCTTAAAGGCAAGTTCTCAAATGTGAAGCAGTAATACAAATAACACATTTCTCCTTGATCTCCTCACAGAATTCAAGGTGGAACATGAAGAATAATCTCGTGGTTAGTTATAATGGCAGGAAGGTGAAGAAAACAGACATGAGCTGACAGGCTTGTCCTTCCCAATTTGCACTACCTGAATTTAAAGCCTCTGGTTTGGGCATGGAGATATCTTAGCACTGAGAGGGGAAGAGAAAGGAGCAAAGAATTTCAATTATATTGGAAAAAAAAGAATATGTAGAAGAGAAAAAGTTAAGAACAGACCAACAGGACAAAGGGAGAAAATTTCGCATAGGAAAACCAGCCATCAACACAGATTTTAAAATTGGTTTCAATTCTATATGAAGCCCAGACATTTAATATATAGAGATAGGTAATGAAAAGAACATAAAATACTGAAAGTTTAACCACTTTCTAAAACCAAATATAATACTCATGAAGAACAGAGTCAGGACGGTCAATTACTACAACTTAAATACAAGTCAAGCAAACTTCAGAATCACATTAAAGGGTTCAAAAACAGATTTAAAAATCATACCAACATATTTGAGAACATTATAAATGTTCATATTTAAAACTCAGTGCTGCAGAAGATTAGTTCAGGAGCAAAAAAAAAAAAAAGCAGGCAAAATTGCATTAGGCTGACAGATATCAAAAAGCAATGTGAAACACCTCACAGCCAAATTCTATTTCAAGTACTGACACTAACCAAAGTCATCACCAAAAGCTCACATACAAAGCATGTTCAATAGAACACCCCTTTACTCACTGTAAAGTTGATGCATTTCAGTTTATTTTTCTTGTAAAGTATCCACATTTAACACTTGGGTATTAGATGCAGAAAAGAAGAATAAGGAAACAAAGCACAGAAAAAGGGGGAAAGCAAAGACCTTCAAAATGTAAATACCCCTAATTCTACAGAATTCTGGATTTTGTACATCATTAAATGACCTTATCACTTATACAACAGTTCTGCTTAGAAAAACAATTTTTGCTTAAAACTAGAAGTTGAGCCATTACTGTCTAATCCAAACTTAGCTGAGGAGATGCTGCAATAAGCATGAACAACAAAAACACCTAACTAAACTAATACTGAAGCTGAACTAACAATGACACAGTATCACAGAGGAACAAATATATACAAAAGCACCCCAGGGAACTGATACTCTTCAAAGATATACGCAAAACCCTTTCTTTTTACAAAATCTGTAGGGTCACTGGATAATAGCTTCAAACAATGCCACGTATTTTAGCCTTCATATATCTTCAACAGAAATATTATTTGAAATAGCACCTTTCCAAAGAAAACACATCTCACTCAGCTGAGGTCAAGAACTTTATTTTTTGCTCAGGTGAAATTATCCCTGTGCTCATTAGAGGTCTCACCTGAGGAAGGAAATACAGGGTCAAGCCAATCAATTTGAGAACTAAACTAAGCTTTCTTGCTAATTATGCTCTTCGCTGACATGAAGTTCCTGGCAGAACAGTTCCAACTGGAGCTAAACTCACTGAAAGTTCATTTTACTACCATTTTCCACAGAAATATTTAATTTCATTCATATTTTTATTCACTGATTACAAAAAAATGTATGACAATTGTTTTTAGCCAAGTACACTGTCATACTTTGAACACTTTCAAATAGTAATTCAAAAAATGAAATTCAACTTGTCAACCTTTTAAACCATATTCTCAGAAAACAGCATTAAAGTGTTTTCATCTACATTCTTGTTCATCAAAGATAATCCTTCTATGGCACAGACCCAAATTTTACCCTCCTGAGCATACATACCAATGAATAATTTGTTCAAATGTCAGTTGCAATTTTCAAAACTCTTTTCTTGCCTCTGAATGTTAAACATCTGTAACAAATACTTGTTTTGGGAGTGCTTTACATTCATGACACTTGACCTTTTGATGTATGCACTACAAAATTTAAGTTTCAAATACCATGCAAGCAGGAAATCTGATCATTTCAGCAGTAGCCATCTGCAAGGTCCAATATCAAATATTAGTTCTGGGTTGCACAAAGTCATGGGCTACAAGTCTTTTTCTGCAATTCATAATTAGTTGCAATTTGCTGCTCCCAAAACGACACTTCTCATGGAACATCTGGTCTCAAAAGCTTACCTTAACATTGGAAACGTACTTAATATTTGGCTGGTGGTGTGCATATATGCACATCCACACATGCACACAGATTAAGTCTAACTACAGAATTCAGGCATGTCCTCTGTGGGTGGCCAGGACTAGAGATTTCTACTCCAGCAAAAATGCCTCTTAGTTCTGTAACTGCAAAAGGACATATCAAGAAATATCAAACAGCAGCAAAGTGTTTTCCAATGTTCTTGCTGCCTTGTACCTAGTTATTGACATTAAATGTTAACAGCTCATCATGCACCCTACCAAACACTTGAGTTTTTTTCACAAACTGAAATTTTCGTTTGCATGATCCTTAATATAAGTGAAGCACTGTTGAAATCAAAATGTGAACAAGGCTTTTAGAAAACTAACAAACCAAACAAACTTGTAAGCCTCTCTAGAATTAAAGTACCATGCTGATTAAAAAAAACCCACAAGTTCAACATTAACATAACCAAGTACTTTTGGTTAACTAAGTTAGACATATGACAAAAATTGAGGCACTGCATATTTCAGCCTAATTATGTCAGAAGGAAACCTTACCTGAGCCTGTGAAAACAGCCTAATGCACAAATTATTCTGAGCAACTAAAGAAAAAATCCCTGAAGACCCTTATATACAAGAAGTCTTCCAAATATACTCAAGCAAGTAGTATAATTTCTAAAGGTAAAAATTACTTAGACTCCAGGATCTTCAAAGCATTCCTTCAATAATAGCAACAGAACTTTTGAAAAATGCCCCATGCTGATTTGTGCCACATACAGCTGACTCAGGCAACCAGCACTGCTGCTTGGGTCTCAGAAGCTGGAAGAACACAGGATGCTATACTGCTCTTGAAATCCATTTCTTCTCTAGTCATAGGAAAAACCTGACAGAGCACTATTAACTTGCTTTCATATCTGCAAGAACACAGCTACAGCTAATAAAGAGTTAAAAACAAATATGAAGGAAGATATTAGCCATGACAAGAAGAAAAATATTAGCCTCTCAGAAAATAAAAGGGATCACAACTTCACATGCCAGATTCTGCAGAAGAGTTTCAAGAAAGTGGCCTACAGAAACTCTTATTCTCATGAACCACACAATATTGGAAAAGCATTCATGATATTTCTTACCTGAGCCCCATCCTTTAACTTCAAGATGCATTCCATTGTGTTGATAGTGATGACAACTGGTTCTGATCCCAGTTTCGTCCATGGCACGTGAATCCGAAGCTCATGAATATGCCCACTTAAAAAAGTAAATGGCAGTTTCAGCTCCTAACAACAACAAAGAATGTAGAATTAACCACTGAAACATATCAAAATTCCAGACACATCTGTAACTCAAAATAGTAACGTTCCATCACAAGTCAAGTCTCCCTCCCCTAATCAGCAGTGTGCCACAGGACTTGGCATTTGCCTTTATAATCACTCACAGGATTATGTCACAATTAGTCTGTTCAAAGGAGACATTTGGGTCACCATGTCCTTGATAATAAAAGATAGCTTAAAACCACCTCTCCCTCACATGAAGCTACTGCAAACTGCTTCACTATTCAAGGTACAAGTAGAAACAGAGTTAAGGTAAATGTTTAAATTGATATGCAACCAGTATTACTGTGAAGAATACAAACTTGGAATTAAATATTGACAATGCCACAGTAAGGCAATTTCTTCTGAAATATTTTAAGAGTTTTAAGAGCTCAGTTCTCATAAGACTGGCCCACTGTTGCCCCTTTCACATCAAACTACTTTGTATTTACTAAGTTATTAAACTTTTCATTGGCAAAACCAGCCTCCTACACAGCAAGGTCTAATGCAGATGGTTTAAAAACTTGTGCAAGTCAGTCCAGAGCTTCTAACAAATGCCTGGGCACTCCACCTAACACAAATCACAAGTCTGCAGGACAGCCTCAGGGAACCAGCTGCTGCTTGCAGCAATTCAGCAGGAAAGAAGGTGCCAAAGTTTAGATTAAAGGTTCTCAACTGAGTAAATTGGTGTACATTCAATACAAAGCTAACAAAGTGTTGCAATTTCCCAGTAGCTTCAGGTGTTCTGCAAAAAATTAGTTCAACACAACCAACAGAAGGGTCAGGCTAGAGGGCTGGTGCCAGGACTAGCAATCAAGATTAGAATAAAGAAAACAATTGTTTACTGTAAAGTAAAGAAGCAATATTTGATATGTTAGAATTTTAAGTCAGCATACTCAACACTAAGTATTCTAATACTCAGGTTTCGGGGATGCTTCATCTTTTCACTTTTCTAAAATCTCATATTCTGATATTTTTTTACTATCAAGTTTTAATGAAGAAAAAACAACACATCTTCACTTCAAGTTGCTTATAGCCTGGTATTTTCATCATCATCTTAGATGTTGCGAACTGCAAGTGCAGTGTATTCTCAGGAGAGACATAAGTGAATCTAAGTCTGCTAGAGACAGGCAAGCACTTCTGGGCTACATTACAATGACCATATAGTCCAACTGCCTGACCAATTCAGGGCTGACTAGAAGTCAACATATTTTATTAATGCCTCTTACACACTGACAGGCTTGGGGCATCAACCTCCTGCAGGAAGCCTGTTCCAGTGTTTGACCACCCTCCCAGTAAGGAAATGCATCCTGATGTCCAGTCCAAGCCTCCCGTGGTACAGCTCTGAACCATTCCCACATGTTCCATCCCCAAATGCCAGGGGAAGAGCTCAGCATCTCCCTCTCCATGCCCCCTCCTCAGGAAGCTGTAGAGAGCTGTGAGGTCACCCCTCAGCCTCCTTTTCTCCAAATGAAACCAGCCCAAAGTCCTCAGTCCCTTCAAACAGGACATTGCCTGTAGCCCTTTCACCACCTTTGTTGCCCGCCCTCTGGACACATTCTCATCCTTCACCCTCATTCTTCAGCTGTGGGCCCCAGAGCAGCACACAGAGCTCAAGGAGAGGCTGCACCAAGGCTTCCAGCAGGGCAGTCACCTCTGTCACCAGCTGGGGATGCTGAGTTTGATGCACCCCAGGGAGGGGTTTGTCCTCTGGGCTGCCAGGGTGCATTGCTGACTCCTGCTGAGCCTGCTGCTGACCAGCACACACAGGTTCTTATCTGTATTCTGGTAGATTCATGAACACAAACCCTTCAGGAGTCCAGAATTACCCTGGCAAGTCAGGGCTTAAGCCCCTTTGCCCCTTGCTCAGGTTAGGTACATGCCTCTCATTCAACACAGAATTCCTATGAATGAACAGATGTTACTCAGAGAAGGTCCATGAAACTCAGAAATCAATCAGGTAAGTTGTTAGGCAATGTCAAACACATATCTACCAGTGGATGCAGAAAGCCTCTTTTCCTGCACTGCCTGACCCTAGAGCAATCCTTGCTGTACAGAACTTCTATATGAATAAAATTTGGCGACAGGGGCATTTTGCATTTACTATTTGACATGTCCTATAGAGCCTTAAAGTATACCTATACAATATTTCCATGAAGATAGCTAATGTAATTTTTTGCCTAAATATATTGCAATATATATGTTTATCAGTGATAAATTTATGAATAATTAATATATAATAAAATATTAGTTTTATGTTTTGAAAGCCCCCTAAAAAGTTTTATTTTCTTAAGCAGTTAACATCTCCAAATTTCAGAGTTGAAATCATCACCATTTACACTTGTAACAGGTTTACATGTTGAGAGTCCTCAGTATGAGTAGAAGCAAGTCAACTATTTTTACCAATACCTACACCATCAGAGCAATATCAGCTGCTAAGAGAAGTAATTTTAGGGAACACTCTTCCCCATTCTGCAGCTGACACCTCCTAACCTTTCTCCTGGTACAATCAAAAAGTTTATCCTGTATCCAGGAGCTAAGGGTATTGTGTATTCACTGCTGACAGAATCTTCTGAGGAGGAAACTACACAAAATTATAGCTCTATTTTTCTGCCAAGTACGGCTTTCAGTCTGTAAATTAGTTTTTGGGCCTTAATGAGTACTGATTAATGAAGTATTAAAAACCACACCCATCTCATACTACAAATACTCAACTCCTTCTTCAGCCATGCTTACACAAAGTCACAACTAATTTCAAGTCCCCCTTCTAAGAGATGACAGTTTCAGACTTTCTCATTAAAAGTTCAAAGAAAATTATTGATTTGTTTTTACAAAATGTTTTTTCTTCATCTTGTTCACTACTATACTTCGGGATTTTAGCCAAAAGCCTCTCCTAAAAATTCAGCCCTAGGCTCACAAGCAACACAAATAAAATTGTCATCCAGACAGTTTTAGTTTAGTTAAGACACTGAAAAGCAAATATTGGGCTGTTTAGCTACAGATCTTGCTATATGATTAATCATACAACTTAAGTAGTATCTTTTGTCCCAGAGCTTTTTTTGGGGGCAGAGGGGAATTGGGGAAACACATGAAGTGTGGCACAGAAATAAATTATAAAAAACATGCAATCTAAAAATACATCACAACATAAGAGACAGTGCCTTCAGAGATCAAGGCAGCAAACTACCACTGTTAACAGTAATAGAAATAAAGTCCCATTCTGGACCTGTCAATGTGTAAGTTTTTGTCATTCATCAATACCACAATGTCTGTTTAGATCCTGGCTTGTCTTTACTTCAGAAGGCATTCTAGAATAGCTGCTTTTCCACTATTTGCTGGATGGATTTAATACATTCTCCCTTTGGCTAGTTAACCACAAGATATTGAAAGAAACAGAAGTAGGAATTATTTCAAAATAAAGGTGGTAAAAGAAAACGCACAACATATTTAGAAGGTAGTTCTCTTTCAAAGGAAATTTAGATACAAATGTTATCTGTCAGTAAGGAAACCCATTGTCCTGGTTACAGCCAGGGCAACTAGAATAAAGCAATGTAGAGAACTCTTTGTTGTACTATTCAGTAGACAATACAAATATGTGCCAAATTAAGCAACTTGTTCATAACACAACACAGAACATTTTTATTCCTCCCTGTTTCCTATGCCATCTTTCTCCTTTCATTAAGTACTGCTCGAAATTCTTAATATTTCTTCTAGATCCACAACTGATAAAACATCGCATTTTAGATTTTCCATTTAATCATATAAATCCTTCACAAAAATGTATATATCACTAAAACCAAACTTCTGGGCTTGACCCATAAATAACTGACTAACATGTAAGACTGCAGACTAGATGATCATAATTCCCCTTTGCCTAAACTCTCCCCTTGCTCTAAAACACAAGCCTGTTCTAAAAGTTGGGATGATAGGCAAGTACTCGTTCTCCACATCAGTGTTAACTCAAATACTTTTTCTTCACAGTCAAGGCTGTATTTCACAAGTAACCAGTGGCATATAAAAGACACTTAAAATAAGGATATTTCAATGTTCCCATTGACTATTCCTAAAAACTATTTTAAGTACATTAGAATTTTTCATGTTTCTTTCTATACAAATTCTTTTTAGATCAAGGTATCCTTTGTCTTCCAAAGACTACTTAATCCTTCCCTTCCACATTTGCAAAACAGCTAAAAACTAATTATGGGAATATACACAAGCAGCAAGAAGCGATCACAATGTATGCCATCTTTTTGGCACCACTGTGTCAACAGCTACACTACACACAACCTACTTCCCAAGTTCAGAGGGAGTTCTGTTACCTCTGGTACTAACAGGGACTTCACACAAAACTTGACAAAAATGCTTAAAACACTTTTCCAAAAAATTATATTTAAAGTATTTGTTTCAAAATTTTATTACATATTACTTTCTTGAAGTATTTTTGTACAGTATGCATATTATGTACAGATGGAAAATTTCTTGGAATGTTTAGTCTTCTAGTAATTGAACTATTCAGGATAAGAAAAAAAAAAATCAAAATTTTATTAGATTTAATCTTCAACTAAAGACAATTATTATAAAATCAACTGGCTATTCAGAGAGTGACACAATTATATGCAGAAGCTACACTGTACCTAGAAGATTCAAGCTGAGTACAAACTAGCACTTGACTTCCACTACTGAATTGGTTTGTACAAAAAAAGGGGGACAGAGAGAAGGACAGACCCTAAGAGTTATTACAGTGACATTCAGCTTAGTTTAATGAAAGCATAAAGCTTACATAAACACATGTAAAAGACAGGTAAAGTATTTAAGTATTTTCAGATACTGGAGTATTCTCTCCACATTTGGTAAATTTTCTGTTAGCGACTGTAATTCATTTGATCTCAAGAGGTTGGCTCCAACTTGGTCACAAAAAGAAATTTAAATATTCTAAAATATTCTATAAGACGAAGAGCAGTTTATGCTTTGTTCTTATCTGTCCTTTGGGATTCTGTTGGGTGGCTCAGAATAGCACAACATGACACAGGAACACTAACATCAGCTGAAGCACACACTTGTTACCAAATCTGTTACAAAGTGCTCTGTCCAGGTAGTTTGGCACCAATGCTAACACTCCAAAAAAACCATGTATAACTCCACAGAAGACTGAATTCTCTGAAAATGATTAAGGCTCTAGACAAATACATCCAGGATAGATGGATTTGTATCCAAGAACCTGAAGTGTGAAATTAAAGCTGTGCTCATGTCAGATAAAGAGCAGGGAACCAGGCTGGGCATCACAACCCAGGACAGAAGAGTGTTACAAGAGCAGAGCAGTTAAGGGAACTACCTCTGGGTATCATGAATCCATCCAGGGAGAGAAGCCAACTAAAATTATATAAACTGGTCATTTTTAGAGACCAGCTTTTCAAGGGAGCTCCTGACAGCTGCAATGGCTTGGATACTTTGCATTACCATATAGGGCTTACTTGAAGAGCTTTGCTGAGCAGAAATAAACAGCATAATAAACAGCATCCCCTCCACAAAAAAAAAAAAAAAAAAAAAAAAAAGAGGAAGACACTGTAAATACCCACTGGACCCACTCTCATCTATGGGTCCAGACAAGTTCTAAAGAATAATAAGAGGCAAATGAAGACAGACACATTTTACAAGCACCCAGGCAAATAACAAAAACAATGAATCTGAGCTAAATGTTGCATCCATCACATAGTCACATTCCCATGACCATACCCAAATGCCCATGGGTACATATGGCAGTACTTGCCACAAGAGCCATAACATTATCAGGCTGAGCTGGATATTTAGGAAGCCAGTTCACAGGCAGACAAAGATGAAGCAAGGGATCACCTACCAGCAAACTGCAACTACTGGAAAGGGAACACCACCAATGACAGCAGGAAAATTCTTATAGTGACAGGTAATAAGTTTGATAGCAAGTTTGATATATCCATCCCAAGTCATCATTTGTTATTAGGACAAACTTTCTCTCCATACAGCAGAGCACTCAAACAGTTTACCCAAAGAGGAGCTTCTCACAAGGCAGAGTTCAAGACTCAGTTGAAGAAAAACACATCATGTCTGACATAATGCTGGCAACAGCCCTGCTCAAAACAGGTTGGACTAGATGACCTCCAGAAATCCTTTCTGATCTATCCTTCTTTGTACATAAACATTAAAAAGGCTCACAGGGGAGCACAGAGAAAATCAGCTCTGTGGACGAGCAATAGACTTGTATTTTACTTGTACATACACAGCAATAGACTGGAGAGAAAATACAGAGGCTATGAAACACTTGAAGGAAGACAAGTAAGGTTCTTTAAAAAGCACAGAAAACAAGAGCAAGATCTCTTGTGAGATTGTCTCTCCTTCCAAACAGGTTCAGAGATTCTTAATTAACCACATGTATATTTTTCACATTTTAAAAGGTGTTCCCTTTTTTAACAGTGACACACAGTCACCCCAGCCTATTTCAATGCCTCATCATCAGACACATAAATGAGATTTTCATTTATGTCTAACCTAAGTCTCCCAACATGCAATTTATTCAATTGCTTCTTGTCAGATCCAAATAATTCTTGCCCTATCTTGTCTCACCTTATTTTAGTCAACATTAAAAACACATTCCCTGTATATTTTATTCTTCTTTCAAGGGATGTATTTACTAAATTTCCCATTCTTTGCTGCATTTCTCTCAGCACCTTCACTTGCTTGGACTACATCTGGCCACAGAACCCCAGCTGAGCCCTGCTACTCCATGCACAACAGAAAGAAGCTTTATCAGTCTCACACACTCGAGGTGTCAACCCAGATAAGCATGAAAGGAAACCATCCCTATGCTAAGGCTTTACCTGCATACTGACAGCAGGCTCCAAATTCTGTATCTAGTGTTTTACTTGGTCAAGCTTGTTTTTCTAAGGCTAAGTTTTACTGTGTCTTTGATTTAATCCAAAGAAACCAGATGATCAAATATCTTCCTCAATTACTCAAGTTTAGATACAACGGGAACAATAAAATCTGAAGTTGGAAAACAATACAAGGCACAAATGAGTTTAATATGCATAATTAAAAAGAGACCCCACTTTACTTGGTGACCTCTCAACTTAGTTACTAACAGTAATTTGTAAATATGACTGGAAAAGCAATTCAATTAATGCTCCTACTGTAAAACAATAATTACTGAAAGAAGAAACATGTCCACAAAAAAGCCTCTCTTCACACTCCATAACTTAGAGAATGTGCAAGGAATTACCAGTCACTGCTAAACAAATGGCATGAAATTAAAGCAAGAATAACTAAGTGCAGGGGGGAAAAATACTTGCATAAGAAGAAAACCAGCAAGCACTAAGTTACTACTTAGCTGTGCAGACCAATCTAAAATAATTCAGACAACTTATTTTAAATCAAAGACATGGACTGTAACTGCTATAAGCATAAGGTACCTGTTCAAGTACATCCAACTTTAATTCAAGTTTACTGAGCACAACATCTCCTCCCCAGAGGGACAGCTGCAGATCTGAAGGCTTCAAGTTCTTTATGTAGCGATTCACATAACTCATCAAAATAGGAGTTACATAGGACTCCAGCATTCTGGAAGATCTCTGTTTTACAGGTCAAGCACTAGGAAAAGGACAAGAAATTGAGATGTCAGTTACATAGCTCCAGTCTAATTTGCAATAATGCAACACTCCCATTGTTTGAAAGTATGAAAATAATTCTAAACATCATTTATAGACAGAGGTTCATACAGTTACATACAAAGATAAAATGTATAGAAAGATGCAAGCACATCTATTTATATTTTCTGAATTTTCAGGTTACATATATGTATATTGACACACACATATCTGTGTGTGTGTATGTATATTTATACACGCATATATATATCAGAACTATTAACTAGCTTGTCCAAAAGAAAAGTCAAACAAACAAACGAAGAAACAGAAAAGGTTATCGACCATCCCACCATACTTACACACAGCATTTAAGTGACAGGAAAACTCCTTATTGGAGTCATTAAAAGGATACATTTGGATAACATCCAAAAAGGGTAACTCCTAACAGATAAGAGTCCACACTAAAATATCGCCTTAGATGCACCTCACCGGTCCCAGCACCGTGTACAAGGCAACCCTGCCAGTTTCGTGCCAGCCTGAACTCCAAGAACCCAACATCTGCCATCACTCCCATCCCTCCCCACATCCTTTCCCAAACCCCGCCGTCCTGAGGAGACCCTTCCCCGTCCCGTCACCGCCGCGCCTTCACCCGGATACCTTCCCAAAGCCGGGAACCCCGCGCCCGTACCTTCGGGACACATCCTCGCACGTCCCTCCCGCGGGCCCACGCCCCCTCAGGGCCCCTTTACCTGGCCCCGCTCAGCGCCCCGAGGCTACGCGCCCACCGCGGGCCGGCCGGGCCGCGGGAGCGCCGCGCACGCAGCGCCTCCGGCAGCGCCTCCCGCCCCGGCTCCGCCGCTCGGGCGCTTCCGGGTTCCCCGGCGCACCCCTGCTCCGCCCGCCCTCGGCCGGAAGCGTTTGGCGCGAGCGCGGGGCGGGGCCAGGCGGTGGCTCTGAGGGCGGCGGTGGTCACGTGACCCGAGGGACAGGGCGGGGCTTCCCCGGCGTCCCCGGGAGGCGGCGGGAGCGCGCGGGCCGTGTGACAGGGACGGGGACGCGGAGCGAGCGAGGCTGGGAAGGCCTCGAGGTCATCGAGTCCAGCCTGTGGCCCAACAGCACCATACACGCCATGTCAACCATACCATGGCACTGAGTGCCGCGTGCAGTCTTTCCTAAACACCCCCAGGGACGATGACTCCACCACCTCCCTGGGAAGTCCGTTCCGGTGTCTAATCACCCACTCTTCTCGTGAATAAATTCCTCCTAACGTCCAACATGAACATCCTCTGACACAGGTTGAGTTTGTATCCTCATGTTTTCTCCATTTTTTTCTGAGAGGAGGCGCCAATTCCCATGTGGCTGCAGCCTCCTTTCTGGCAGTGGCAGAGAGCGGTAAGGTCATCCCTGAGCCTCCTTTGCTCCAGGCCAGACACCCCCAGCTCCTCCAGCTGCCCCTCATAGGACTTGTCCTCCAGACCCTTCACCACCTCCGTTGCCTTTCTCTGGAGTCTCTCCAGCACCTCAATGTCCTTCCAGAACTGAGGGGCCCAGAACAGCACACAGCCCTGGACACAGTCTCCTCCCAGGGCCGAGTGGCCCGGCCGCCCCTCAGCTGTGTGAGCCCCCACCGTGGGGAGCTTGGGCATGGCAGGCTCTGCCCGGAGCTCTGTGAGCCCCTGAGATGTGCCCCTGCCTCAACCAGCCCCAGCTCGACCGTTTGGTTCATGTTGTTATAATTGACAAAAGGCCGTGTGGGGCAAACCCCAGTGGTGGCAAACGCTTGCTCCCACTCTGCTTAATAAAGGTGTGCATTTTCTGGCTTGGTTTAGAATGAGCTTCTGCTTAGGTTCTCAATTTCACCATTTCAGATGTGAGAGGTGTTCCTGACACCCAGGAATGCCCTTGATGTTCTGCATGCTCAAAGTGCTTCTTCCTTCTCTAGATCATAGAGAAGAGCCATCTTTAGCAGGATCGAGTCCCTTTGGGGCTGCTTGTGGCACCCAGAAAAAGCCCTGGAAAGGTGAGTTAATAGAATGCAGGCTGACGTGTTGGCATATGGGTGATTTGGAAATGAGCTGAGCTCATTGTTGTCAGGGAAGAGTGCAGTAAGCAGTGCCTGTGGGCATGGCTTTGATGTAGATAATTAATAACCTTTTACAAAGGCCTGTGATTTGAGTTTTGAAGGAAAGCCTGGGATGTGCCTCTTGAGTTACATATTCCTCCTGGAAATTTGAAATCCCATGAATTTGATCTGCAGTGTAGTTACATGGCTGAAAAGACAACACTACAGTATCTGAGGGAGTATATGTGAAGATCACACAGCAAATGCTCGGGCAGGAGCCTACCCCCATAGCAGTGCATATATTGAAATTTGGCTGAGCTAATCAAGGTCTGGAGGCTCCAAATCCTGCTGGATTACCTGTCTGTTCTGCCTCCGGAATACATGAATCCTGAGCTAACCATGAATCAAACCTCATTTTGCATACACCGTTGCCTCACTTGCTTTGCCCTCTTCACTCATGAATCACAGCTTGTAAGTCAGTATTTCACCTCATGAAAAGTCAAAGCAGCTTGGACTGTTTTTCTTCTTACAATGGTCACCACTCCCACAGCTCATACTTAAATGTATGTTCAATCATTCTTCAGTACCTGTGGCATGTTAACCCATGGCTAAGAGGTGGTAGCAAGCAGATGAGGGACAGGAAAATTTTAACAGTGTCAGTGGTCTTTAATTAATGTTGTGCTTCTGACTAAACAATTTCTATAGGACTAATGTTCTTGAAGAATTCCTTTGCAGAACTGCTATACCTTTCTGTCCCCTCTGCTAGAGGGGTAGGAGTTGTGAATTTTACTGGCAACACTTTTCAGGAGTATGCACTGCAAGCCAGCTCAGAGATATAATCAGTGCTAATGTAAACAATCTCATTTATAGCATAGCCCCCAACAGAGTTGCATTGACACAACAGAAGGATGTGGCAACTGATAAGTGTAATGTTGAAGCACAGCCTAAAGCCTGCATCAAAAGCCATTATTTGAACAGAAAAACATTCTTCTATTTCTTTGTCCATTATGTTATTACCTTTGAATGACATATCCAATCAGTGCTGGAATGTTTTCTGAAAGTTCAGAATTGAAGAACAATGCCCTATTTTGGTGAAAAATCAGTAAACAAGAAGAGTAAGGGAAAAACATAGTGCTCCTGGCAGCTGCCTGGCAGACCTAGCAGCTGAGAACAACTCTGTAATTTTCCTGGCAGTTATTAGCATTTCATTATCCATCTCAGTTCTTGTTCAAGTATGTTGACACCCTGAATAATTTATTTCCTATAGTAGGAAAAAAATTAGTGAAAAAATTGAAGGAATCATAAAGGAATAAATCTTTGAAGGAAAGGAGATAAATGGTGGCATAAAACAAGAATAGCTGGAGAGGGCTATAAAGGTCCCTGATGTACAGAGGATGTGAGCTGAGTACATGGGGAATTTGCAGGTAGTAGGCAGGTGACATGCAGTAATGAACTTGGGCATACTACAGCAACAAGGGCATGTCTGCTAGAAATGTCAGCTCCTTGAGCTAGTCCAATTTATTCAGTATTTCAACACTTCAATGAAACATGCAGGATAGGTAAAATTAAAATTGCAAATCTAGTGGCATGGGAATCTTGTTCAATCATATAACTTAAGCAATTGTGAGTCCCTGAGAAGCTAACAAAAGTAACTACAGTTTACCTGGAGAATGAAAAGGTGTACATGAAACAGTGTCACTTTTGGCTGGACATGAAAAAAACAGCACTTCAAGGAGGTCCTCAGGAAACATATCTACCTGCAGAGTACATTTTTTCTTTACAAAAGATTCTATCAATGTGTTTCTGGCTTCAGTGTTATTCCTATAGGCTATTTCCTGGTTTTTGCAACAGAAGTGGGATCAATGAAATACAAAAGGGAGGGGGAAAATAGAGCTCATTAAAAATGAAGAAAATCTAGAAAAGGTAGAGGATGATTAAGTGGCTGTTACAGAATTACTTGATCACAGAATGATTGGGGTTGGAATGCACCTCTGGAGATCACCAGTCCAACCCTCCTGCTAAGGTTCACCTAGAGCAGACTGCACAGGATTGCATCAAGGACAGTTTGTATCTCCAGAGAAAGAAATTTTCTATCTCCACAACCTCTCCTGTGCAGTGTGTTCCCTGGATTCTCTGTCAACCTCAAAATGAAGTTCTTCCTCATGTTTTGTTGGAACTTCCCATGCATCATTTTTCTGCCTGTCGCCCTCATCCTACTGCTTGGCACCACTGGGAAGTGCCTGGCTCCATCCTCTTGACTGGCTTCCTTCAGGTACTGATAGACATTGATAAGATCCCTTCTCAGTCTTTCCTTCTCCAGCCTAAACAGCCCCAGCTCTCTCAGCCTTTCCTCATCAGTGAGTTGCTCCAGACCCCTTATTAAATTCATAGCACTCCACTGGGCACTCTCTAGTAGTTCCTTGTCTTCCTTCGACTGGAGACCTCAGAACTGAACACAGCACTCCAGGCATGGCATCAACCAGGGTAAACTACCTGAGGCTGCAGTTAAAGGGAAAAGCAAGGAAAATAGACATCTAAATAGATTTTTAAATGTTGGGCCTGGGCAATTTACAGTACAGAAGACAATCTGAGGTTATTGACGAAGGGCTGAGAGACAACCTGTGTGGATCTTCTTTCTTACCTGGAAAAAGGGTTTTAGTCCCCCAGCCTCCCTCTCTATGTCCCTCAGCTAACACTGGACACTTTAACCAGGCTACTGAGCAATCTGCTGTCAACATCTCTGCTGCTCCAGTGCCTCCAAGTAAGCAGCATGGATATGGGCAGCTGGTCCCAGAAGCTTTCAGTCCATTCATGTGGCAGAAAACTGCTGGCTTATGATTCTTTAGAGCCTACTGAGGTGTTCTATCCAGACTGCATGAAACAGAGTGTGAAGGAGTTTGTAATCATAAATTATCAGTACTAATAGAGATATTTCAGAAACACCTGTGAGGAAAATAAAAATTACTTATTTTCTAGGTGCTAAAACATGGACTAGTTGATTTGTAACATTTCTTGTTGGTTCTTTTTCTGTTTTTACTACAAATAATTCTTGTAGTAAATGATGTAGTATATTATAGATAGATGTAAAATATGTGTATAAATGCATTTATATTGTAATATATAAGAATAATGTATTATAAATGTTTGCCCTCTCTTTGAAGGAAAGAAGATAAATGGGTGGCATGAAACAAGAGTAACTGGAGAGGTTATAAAGGTTCCTGATGTACAGAGGGATGTGAGCTGGGAATTTAATGAGCTCAAACTAAATTAACTAAAAAAATGTATCTTCTAATATTTTTCAAGCATTAAAAAACTACAGCAACAAAAACAAACAATATAAATCAATCTGTTTTACTGTTAGAAGTAATTTGGTTATTAGTGATGTCATGTTACCTAATTGTTAAATCATATATAGCAATCAGAAACTGGAAACAAAAATTGTCATGCCACTTTTATTACTATAATAGCCCCCCATGTTACTATGGGGTTATTTTCAAGTTCACTGAAATGCACATAGATTTGAAATTTGGAAATATTAAAAGCTTTTTTTTTTTAATTACACATATGCTTTCACTGTAATCTGGTTTTTTGGTATATCCTAAATTTTAAGGTGCAAACAATTGTCTATGATAAATTTTATTTGTTCTTCTATTCCCTAAATTGTTCCTGAAAATCATAGTGAAAGAGCTCTCTGTTGTAGTCTTGAAGCAATATTTTTCTTTCAGTTGTTAAGAAAAATAGATTTAATTGTGGCACCTTTAAAATGGAAAATTAGTATTCAAAAATATCAAAATAAATTTATTATTTGTAACTATGATCTGCTGCAACAGTTACAATTCACTCTAAGTAAAACAGAGAAATTATTAATTTAGTGACCAAAGGTCATGAAGTTCTGGAAGCTTTTGATATACGATCCCAGCTCATTGCTGCCTCATCTGGTTTTTTAGGAAAATGCTTTCCCCAGCTCGGCTAATCCCTGCAGCAGTGTGGGGACAGAATGCTCGGGGCAGTGGGGGAGGACACATTTATGCAGATTCGGATGCTAACCCAGCTCAAGCTCCACCAGTCCCGTCTGGTGTCTCCTCTGTGGGTGAGTGCTCGCTCTGAGTCAACAGGGCCAATGTCTGTCCAATCTCCTCTTCCCAAGGGGGAGCCATGGACTGGCAGCCAACTTGGCTTGGTCCAGACCGTGATAGTACACTCAAATGTAAGGATTTAGCTACAGTAACTGGTGTTTTAAAATGTAGCCATGCATAAATTCTTTGCACATAAATTTGGTTTCTTTGGGAATTATTAAACCTCAAATAAAGAGGCAGTACTACATCTCCAAAATGAATCGTCCTGAATTTTATTCACACACCAGAATGAATGAAAGACAAGATAAAAAACCTGAATGGAACAGGCTGGAAATGTAGAGTTTAGTCTTCTAGGAGTATAATTTTCAGGTGCATTATGAGAGGCGAGCATGGCTGTCTAATCAGGAAAGTTAAAACTGGAAACTGTTTTTCAAGGTTTTGTTGAATTGGTAACAAAGGAAACCAGTTACCCACCTTGCAGTAGTGAAATTTTAGGGTATATAATGATATTTGACCTGTTCTGATATGCTTGAAGGGTTTATGTGTCCTTTGGGTAGGAAGTGGTATCTTTGACTTCTACACCTAATTATGAAACACATCCCAGAAAGTCAGCCAAGAAGATGTTATTGCTGTTCCAGTACATGAAATATATGTTTGACAATTTTAAACTGTATATGTAGAGAAACATGTAACTTATTACCGCCTCTGGCTATGAACAGATTTATGCACTAAAAGTTTCGCACAGGTTTTGCTAGACTGTTCTTATATTGTTCATGCAAAATGTGTATTTCTAATGACAACTTCTAGCATACAGTCTTTTAAAATATTCCTGCTTTTCAGGAGTTAAATAATCACTTTTCTCCGGTATTTACATATTTACTTGTACAAAAAATTGCACGTCTATGATTTTATATGTACTTGTACCTATAAATTATTTTCAGTAAATAAGAAATGCATAAATATGCTATCAATATATTTCAATTAAATATTTATACATATACTGCTATTATAATTGTTTCTCAATAAAAAATTTTGTATGTTATCAAAAGTTTAAAAGTAACCAACAGCTTCTTTCTATGTAATTTCTTGGCTCTTCAGAGGATGAAGATGAAAATGGCAAAGCTCTGGAACCTTTTTGCTGGAACTATGCTAAAATCCAGTTCCTTTTATTGGCAAAGTGAATCTTTCACTGAAACTGTAACACTTTGTGATGCCCTTTCCTTGGCTTGTCCTGCAGCTGTACCAGGAACATTCTTGCAGATTCTGAAGTCTGCACTAAAATTTCTTCATCATGTGAACAAAAATGATATTAAATTTGATTTATATGTTGTAGAGCTGATATTAATGAATATCAGGCATGTTGGACAGCAGCAAGAACTGCAAAGCCAAGAAAATGTGTCAGCTCTGCAAAGTCACCCTTGGAACCTGAATGGCAGACACAGCTCCATGTGAATAAAATCTTTAGTATTTCAGGACTGATCTCCTGAGTTTCTTGGACTTTATAGATAAGTAGACATGGGTCCTAGTATTGAAATAAATCTGTATAAATTGAAATCAGTCTGTGAAAGGTACAAAGGACTAAAAACAAAATATGGAAAGCAGATAATTTATAAGAGGGAGACTTTTTATCATTTCCAGAATTTTTAGTGATTTCTTAGCTCTTTGTCCTAGCATATAACATGCAGGCTTTAGATAGGCTATTTTTTTCTCTCTGAGAACTTATAGATGTTAGCATTCAATTTTCTGATTTTCTGATGTATTTTGTCAGGAAATTAGGTAGCTGTTTCACTCCCCTCCAAAAATCAATAGTTATAAAAGCTCTGTGAAGATCTCACTTCTGATAAAACAACTGCTCAGAATTGCCTCTGCCCCTGAAAACAAGGTGTAGAGTCTATTCATCACACAGCAGTTTTGAGACATTTTTTATTTGGTTGCAAATTTTGAGACTCTCTGGATTTATTTTTGCTTTTGAGTGTTCCTTGCTGCTTCAGCAGCCATTATCAATTGCTTGCTCTCCATCCTTTTTCTTTTCATTCACCTAATTTCCTGCCCACATTTTAGATTCAGTGTTGCTAACAACAGTAACTTAAGTATGAATTGTAAATTGCAGAAAGTCTCCCTTCAATCTTAAATTCACTGAGTAGGCAGGATTGCATATCTTGCATTTTATTCCAAGGACGTAGGGGTTTTTTGTCTGCCCATTTTTTCTGAAACACACAATCAATTAGTATTGATTTCTGGTGTTCTGTGTCCCACATGCATTGAGGTGATGCAAAGAACTTCATGCTATACTTCTTGTTACGCATTTTATATCATCCAGTCATAATGCACAGAACAGTTCGTTTCGGATTAATATCATTCATTTGTCCAAAGGTGATGGACTTGGTGGTCTTGATGCCATTTCAATTACATGATACACATCTATTATTTTCTCCCTATAATCTAAAACTTGGAAGCATGGGATGAGTGTTGATTATCACAGGTAATGGTAGCTAAAATTTGAAAGACTGCTTTATAAAGTGTGCAAAGGTTTATAGCATGATTTCAGTGAGAGATGATTGCAATATTGTATAAGATAATGTGAACATTTTTATTAGCAATGGCTCTCACTCTTTTCTGAATCTTGCTTGATGCTGGAAATTTTTAAGGTCTATGTGAGAAACAAAGTAAATACAACATACACAGTCTATCAGTAGTTTACATTTGTTACACAGGCTGCAAAACAATAAAGCTTGCTTACATCTGGACGCTGCGTTTCTGATAGTTTATTCAAGATTTCTGTAGTTATGTCGTGCCTAAGAACAAATATCAGCAAGTCTATAAGATGGAAAGAACTTCCCAAAATTAGTTTTTAGATTTTAATTGGAAAGCTGACACTACATGAATCACCTGCTTTGCAGAAATGGGTCTTGTTCTTTCATCCAGATGTTTTGTCATAACTTTTATTGTGTTTTCAAACAAACACATGACATTTCTAGAAATGCAAATTAGGCCTAACAATTTAGTGTTCTAAGATATTCTCTTAGCAACAGAACACAGCTGCTGATTTTAATTCTGATCACAAATTATGTAGAAAAACTGAGTCATATTAGACTATTTTCTCTTCATACCTCTGTTTTCGTCATGTTTCACACAGTTTCTTCTTCAACAAGAAACAAATATGTGTGAAAAGAGAGAAATAGTGGTGTTACATAGGAGAGTGTATTTGCTTTTTTCAGACACACAAATTTGATACTGAGAAATTAATATTTCTTTTAGGGAAGCTGGAAAAATTTGTCAAGGCCACCCAAAATTTCCTAAATGGCAAACTTCTGAAAGTGGGACAGCTGCTATCAATTAGCAATTCAAAGTTCATGTTCTCATCAGCTCATGTCTTGAGGTACAACAGCATCCTTTCTAAAGCACTTGACAATTGCAAATCCATGCCATTTCTCTACAAAGTACCTTCCTTTTGCATCCTCCCCTTTGCATCCCTCCATTAAGTTTTTGGAGTTTTTACCACAATAGAGATGAAGTTGAGTTGTTATCATAGTAGAGATGAAGGATTTAATTTTCAATGCTTTGCACTTCTTTCAAGCACATTACCATTACTCTCCCTCCTTTACTCTTGGAGATGCTTAGGCCTTTCTGTGCTGGCAGGGAGGCAAATAACCATCCCAACTCCAAGGTTTTTACCCTATGCATATGATCACCTAAGCAGTCATTCATACATGGAGACAACATGTTTTAAACACCTCTGAAAATCTTCACTATATTTTGTCATCTCCTTTCTATCAAATTCACCAGGATGTCTATCAGGATGACAACAGCTAGGAGCAAGGGAACTGATACCCTCCCTGTCAGATGGATCACTGTCATATGATTATATCCTTGGGCTCCCCATCCATCAGCCATATCTCCATGTTGTCACCTTAGGATGTAATTAGGTGCAACCATTTTTCATGTAACAAAGCTGATGTACAAACACATGCCAACTGCAACATCTGGGGAAAGCATAAAGCCAAGTGACACCTTTATGTTACATATTTTTCAGGCAAGGATCATCTCTCTGTTCTGGATTTGTATAGCATCTTGTAAAACATAACTTCTATTCCTGAGTGCAGCTTTTACTTTTGCTACACTGCAAGGAACGTTGGTAGCAAAATCTTTTCAATGAGATCCAATTGGACTGGAGTAATGTAAATCCAGTTTGCATTACTTGGATGGCCATTAAAACCATTTGAGACAAAAGCAGTGGGCATTAGATCATGGAGAATTGCATGCCTTCCAATCTCTATCAGCTCAAAGGCTTTCCAGCAGCAAATAATGTGAACTGGCAGGATGACTAAAAACCTTCCTGTTCTCTGCAGTTCTCAGAATTGTACACTACATAAAGAGAGGGATTTAGGGACCACAGAAAAATACAGTCAAAAGAAATGTGGTGGGTAAATATGACTGGGAAAGTAGGTGAACCCAAGCCTGAATAGAGCCTGAGTTTAACCCAAAATGCCCTTTTGGGTATCTTCAGGGAGCTGGGAGCACCTCCAGGAGGTCTGTCTTGGTCCAGATGCAGTAAGAAATGAAGCACTTCTTTCCAGACACTGAGACAAAATAAAAATGGACAGCAGATGAGTCATTTTCTTCCCCAGCTTTGTGATGGACTGTTTCACTCTCACATTACAGAGATGAAAGAACTGAGCAGTACGGTCCTCTTGGCGGGATTGTAACAGCCACACAGACCCTCATCTTCTTGCTCTCCAGGGCCCTGCCACCTTTTGTGCTCTTTCATAGATGGTTAGCACTAAAACCACTAAAACATTGCCATCTCCAATTGAGTGAGAAGCTAAGGCCATATCACAGTTGTTCTTTGCTTCTGAATCAGCAGTCAATCCATTCCAGGAAGATAAAAATACAGAATAAATGTTGCTGTTATTCCACATATCCTGGTAGTATCGTTTCAATCTGTTGACTGTACAGTCTGTGCACTGGTTAACGCTGTAAATGCTCCTTTTAAAACCTGGGAAGTTAGAACAGATATTATTTTAATGAAAGCATAGATGTGGAGGCTACAACAAAATCCACAGGAAGATTCTAAATCCTCCAACACTTTGGATTTTTCATCAGCCTGGATTTAAATTGACCCTAATAATGTGTATACTTAGTGCTTACAATCACATGTATAAGGTCCATAAAAAATACAATTTACCAGCTGTGCAAGTATTTTTCTAATGACTCAGACTCTCTACTTTTTTGTTATTGTATAAAAATGTGATGCTTTTAAACTGAGCGGCATAAATTACATTGTTGCTTCTCTGCTGCCATATAATATAACCTTTCCCCATGGTTATACATTTTAAAAGGGAGGTATAGAAAGTTCTGTGTATCCAGTGCACCTCCTGGAGTTCAGCTTTCAGGCCCTTTTCCTGATCATTTACTTCCTCATCCTCGAAGATATAAAATCTTCCTGTTAGTTGTTTGTATCATGGGAGACATGGGATGCCTGTGCTTTCAGGTGTCTTTCTCTGGTTGAAGGGATATCTTCAATTCTTAATTGAAGATTATAGCAAAATCTTATATATAATAATATTTAATTATTATGGAAAAAAAAAAAGTGTTGCTGTCACAGAACATACCTTTTGCAGACTGTTGCCATAAAATATGTTACCTTCCATAGTAATGTAAGCAAGTCTCTATGAAACCAAACCTGGTCAAAAAATTCCTGTATCTGAGTTTCTCTACAAGGAAGAATACAGATGAGTAAAAAATTTGCTTTCAAGCATGGAAGGTAGCAATTTCATTTTCCCACCATCAAGAGCCTTACTGAGATAAATAGGATTAGGACGTGACTGGGTCCTGCATGTAGTAATTCTGGACAGAACTAAGGCAAGAGTCTTGCATTACAAAATCATTAAACATTAGCTTTTTTATGTTTTGGCAGAAAGATTGCACCATGCCATCAATCATTAAAAAGTATGTGCAAAATATAACAAATTTCTCATTTAAAAGCAAAGTGAAAGATTCCTTTGCATGACTTGTTCTTTACAAGGGCAGAATTAACATGATAGCACAATAAATCAAACATTGAATTGGAAGATTTATCGTTTGGCTTTCTGTGTAGGAGACATATGTCCCATGACTTACTGAGTGTCCCAGTCATGGAAAAATGCCCATTTAGTGTGACTTTGGTGCAAGTGAATCAGTTTGCAGAAGGGCTGTAGGACTTTATTTTAGGCTCACTTAAATGTATGGCTTGAACATCATCAGGAGATTTGACTGTGGTTTAACAGGTAACCAATACATAGAGCACAGTCCTAAGGGCTAATTATTGCCAACACGATGTGTCTCTCAAGAGGCAGGTTAATGTAAACTTGTATTTCTAATGTACCACATAGAACAGTCCGTCTTCCAGTATGATTCAACTTTTCCTGAGATTCAGTTTGTTATGTACATTCGTCCCTCTTTCAGGAGGTTAGAAAAAATTTAACAAAATTGCAGCTGTTTGAAGTGAAATATTTAAAAAGTGAATGTAGCTTCTTATATTAAAAAAAAATATATATATGTTTTGATTTTCAGTGTAATATTACAAAAATACTAATAAGTGATGGGAAAATGTAAGTATATAAACATAATTTTGAAACTAAGAACAAACAGAAAAGAAAACTAGACACATTTATCTTCTGTTCATTTATTTTTAAAAGATTTTCCTTTATTCTATAAAATTATATTTGTAAAAGGTTCTTTCCTTAGATTTAGCAATGCAAAAGCATTTATATTTTTTTAATTGCTTGCACTTTTATTTAACTTAACTACCATGTACATGCTTGGAAACCTAGCTTTCAATAGCAACAAAGTATGTACATAATTAGTAGTGGGGCCTTCAATCATTCTCCCTCTCATGTTCCACTGTTTTCCCATATTCCAGCACAGTTATGTGCCCTTTAAGCTATTTTTATCAAGTGTGACAACTTTGAACTTGTTCCAAGACCATATTGCCTTAGATGTGACCTTCTGGTGTGGAAGTTAAATGTTCTCTGAAAATCTTGCATATAACATGTACTTCTCTATATTTACTCTAAATGTAATATCTTCAAAGAATACCAAAAAGTCAGTGAAACATGAACTTTTTCTATAACAGCCCTAGAGCCTGATCCTTTATACATGACTTCAGTAGGATTTACACATGTGTAAGGGCTGTGGACCATGTGTGCAAATATGGACACATGTTGTATCATATTAAGGTTCAATAATAAGGCTGGCCAGGAAACAAGGATTCTGTTTTGTGAAAGATTCTGAGGTTTTGGCATTTGGTTTCATTCTGATGCAGGGTGAAATCAAGACTTTTCAGCATGTTTTGAAAGCAAGAGAGTCTGCAAAGGAGACAGAAGACAGACTTGTAACCAGGGCTAAGTATATACCTGTCGTGGTGAATCCCTGTGTCAGACACTGCTTCAAATCAGAGAGCAGTGATTCAAACTTGCATGTGCCCTGGGCAAGATGAATTTCCTTGTTACCACATTAGTTGTTGTCCATAAACAAGTGAAGCCTTCCCTCCTCATTTTGAGTGAAATTCCATTCTAATGTTGAGGTAGGCAGTCCTGGTCCTCTTGTGCTGCTGGCCCAGAGTTTCATCTGCAGAGCCATCATCTGACTGTGAGCTGTACTGAGTGCCAGGGGACCCATGAGGTGTGTTTGGTCACAAGGCAGGTGACAGGCCATGGTGCTCTCTGGGCTCTGCAGACCTGTTCCCTGAGAGGCTGCAATCTACCCAGCAGGCACTCACAAAGCAGAGTTTGGGGACCAATGATAGAAGCAAAAGGGTCTGGTGGTTTTATATCTCAGGCTTTTATAATGTGACACAAGAATTCCTGTCACTGGAGTTGTTTGTGTGTTATAGATATAAAATATTTGCCTAAGATGTATGTTTCTGGAGTATCAGCTTTTCTTTGGGTTTATAAGGAATTGGGTATCAAATGGAGTAAATATTCAGTTAGATGAATGGTTTTTGGTCAGAAAAGACATGCTGAATGAGTGTGAACACCATCAGCTCTGTTCTATTTCATTGGTCTGAAATGAAATTAAGCATTATTTCATTTGTTTCTTAAAAAATGACAGTGTTGCTAAAAAGACTTTGAGATGCATATGCATTTGAGATATATCTGTATCACATAATCAACAAATGTTTAGTGTACCTTGAGCCTCCCACAAATATTGCCTTAGTAATGTGCTTTGTTCTGCAATAATGTGGTAGACAATGATAGTAAAGCAAATCTCACACAAATTACATTTCCATTTGGATTGTACTACAAAAGTTAACGTTTCAAGATTTAATGTAACCTTAGCAAGCATTAGATGATAACTTAACTTAACTGAATATATATTTAAATATTGATTTCATACAATAAAAACCCAAAAGAAATCCTCAAAAGTTTGAGTGAAATTCTTATGGACAAATGGAATATAGCTTTGCCTGTGGGTTGAAAAAGATCTGAAAATATTAGTGGGTGCCTACTTTCTTCAGCTTTTACAGTGCTTGCTTTACTGTTTGCAAGCACTGACCTGTGAAAGCAGTAGGAAAGAGTTAAAAACCAGTAAAGACAAATTCTAGAAGAGGAAATAGAAATTGACAGATTATTTTAAATTTGAATACTTAGAAAATTGATGAACAGGAAAAAAAAATCTAAATTTCTCTGAGTTTATTTCCAAGACAATTATCCAAATTTAGTCTCTCTATTTGAAAAACTCAAAGACTATATTTAAAATTGAAAAAATAGGTTTGCTTTCTTCATCATTTGTTGTTGGCATGACCCTAGACAAGTTTCTGGTACATTTTGCCTAAGGGCCAAAGTAATACTTCCACTCTGAATGTTAAATACTATCCAGCAATCTGTCCTAGATCTGGCCAAGCAGACATTTATTCTGTTCTTTTTTATTAAAACAATATTTCAAAGAGTTACTTTCCAAAAAAAAAAAAAAAAAAAGGCAGGGAATTGGAGCTGCCCTTTTTGAAGAGCAGATGATGGTTAAGTTTTAACATTTATGTGGTAGCACCAAAGAGGCATGACCTAGTCCCCAGTCAAGCAGAGGCAGTTGAACAAATGATATGAGGTGTAAATGCTGAAGATCTGCTTCAGTGTGCCTGGTAAATATTATAAGCAAGGACTGTTCCCTCTCTGTAGATGTGGAAGCAAATCAGAAAGATCGTAACTGATTTTGACCAGGAGTCAGTGTGAGAGACAAGATTAGAGTTGCAGAGGTGATTGCTGTGGAGTTCAGTTCAATAAGCAGCCCTGAGAGGCCCATTCCTGCAGGCACCAGGTTTGGCCCTCTGAGCTGAGCCCTCCATTCCCAGCTGCAGGTCCTTGCTCACAACAGGCCACAGGCAAAGGAAGGAGTGAATGCTTTTCACAGAAATTCTCAGACTGAGCTCTTTCACCAAGGATATATTTTAGCATTGTGTTTTCCCACTATCTGTATGCCACTATGTGTACTCAAAGTGGACCAGCATGACTTCCTGCAATAGTGCCCCTCTAATCAGGCATCAGATCCCCCCCAAATGAAACTTTGGTTGCCTGGTGTTCAAGAGCTTAGCTGGGAATGGCTGTGTGAGGGAGTATGAGTGACCTGTCATTGTGGGGAAGAAAACAGTGCACTAATACATGCTTATATCAATGAAACAGCAGAAATACTAACATACCAATCCATGAATGGACTTCATGGACGGTAAAATCATTTGTCTGAAAGGCACAAATGCATCAAAGCTCATGTCCTTTTGGTGCAATAGGACAGTGAGCAGCATAGATCTCAGTCATATCAAAATAGAGTAAGCAGAGTATTTTAAGGCTCTTTTTTTTTAAAGAGCTAGAGGACCCAAATTTGTCTTTGCTTTGACCTCAGTGTGTAGAGGCAAATGCCAACCAGAAGAGGGAGCACATGTCAGCTGGAAGTCTATTCCCAGAGCTCTACCGGCTCAACTAATTACTATGCTGACAAATACAGCCATGTTGGCAAAATAAATAAAAAAGATAAATCCGGGCTTGCCTTCAGGAAAAGGTCAAAGCTGATTAGAAAGGAACTGATATGTATATATGCCATTGAACTGCCCTAGCAGAAGTATTTCCACGTGTAAGAGTGGCTGGATTTGAGACAGAAATGTGTCACTCTTGAGCTTTCATAGTCAGCTCATGAGATCAACAGCAGGTTCCTTGCTGTGCCTCTCCCACTTACGGTTCACACAGAGATCACTTATGTCTGTAGTACGGGTCATTTCTTGCTGCAAAGAGGCCATGACCACTAATTGCTTTCCTCTTTTACTCTCTTCCTCTTTTTGCCCTCTTTTGGTTTTTCTTTTCCCTGTTCCTCCTGCTGCTGTGTCCCTCAGGTGCGGTTCTAGGCTCAGCTCCTGGGCGCTGGCCGGCGGAGCAGAGGGGCAGCTGTGCGGTCCGGCTGCCTCGGCGCCCCCGCGGCCCCTGGGCCGCTCTCCTGCGTGCGGAGCGAGCAGCGAGCGACTCCAGCCGTGGCCAGCTGCAGCTGGCTCTGCTGGCAGGAGCGCTTGCCTGGGGAGCAGCGAGGCTTCCCTGCCACAGGACTTTTACTGCCATCTTTTCTGCTGCCTCTGACACTGGACCACAACTCTGAACAGTTGACTTGGCATCAAGGCTGCGCAGCCACGAACGTAGGGTGACTCAGAGGGGTTGCATGTGGGTAATTGGGAAGCACTGATTCATTCAAGAGGGACTTGCCATTCTTCCTTACGTTTAGCACTCATGTGAGATTCTTTTCCTCCCTTTGCAGATTTTTCACCCTACACTCATTTATTTGTAGCTCTCTCTCTCCAGCACCCGTTGGCTTCTCAAGCTCTTTCTTGTCCCCACTGACTCTTATTTTCAGTCTTCTCTGTCACATTCTTTACCCTCCACTCCCTATTTTCTATTGTTCTTTTTATTCTTGTTGTCCCCCCTTTTCCTTCTTCCTTGTTCTTGTCTCTGCCTCTTTGTTCATAATCCCATCTCTAAAGTGACATCTCACATCTTCATCCTACCAGAAAATAGTCTTGTTTGCAAGCTTACATCTATTTTTCTTTCTTCTGCTGGATATGCCACTTAAAACGTCTTTGCTTCCTTGAAGGGCTCTGATTAAGATTGCAAATATTTTTCTTTAAATAGTTAGAATGAAACAATGATTTGAGGAATATTTACTCAACAATTTATTTTCTCTTAAATATATTTGCTTCTCCTTAAATAATAATTGAACTATGTTATAGCATAATTAAGTCTTTGCAACAATCAATTAACTTATAGAAAATAAATTTAGAATAAAAAAATTAAATTGCAAAGCTTTATTTGAAGTTACAATTTTCCTGATCATATATGTGAGTTACATGGCTGTACATAGAAACTAAAATACTTAGTACAGGTATTCATTATTGTCTTTTTTTTTTTTTTAATCTGTCCTATAGTGTGACTTTTTGCAAATTATTAAAAATAGATAATTTTGCATATTATTATTTTTTGGTTCATTACTCTACCAAAACTAGAAAGCTGTTTTCCTTTCTCTATTAGTAATAAGACCAACAGAAGAGGTATAAGTGACAGTTTGGGACAAGAGATCATTAGGCTTTACATAGTATGGAGTAACTAATATTATTCTTTCCAGCCTTTTCTTTCTTTCTGAGACACTTGATCTTTTGAGCGCTTGATCTTTTTAAGCAATGCTAGGTCAAGTCAGTTATCTAAGGAATAGTTTGCTAGAGAAAACAAAAAGGCAATGATGTCTGACAGTCTGCAAATGCACTTTGTACCTTGTTGTTTTAGCGTCAGCTATTGACAGATCTAGTTGGGGAAATTTCTGGTCCTATCAGCAACAACAATTCAATCTTCCATAGCACTTTTCACATCAGAGCACATTACAAATAGCATTATCATCCCTCTGTTGATAGCACAGGAGGTTGGGGTAGGGATAACTGACAGGTTATAGGTAAAGGAAAGGTTTGACTGGAAGAAATAATTTTCCAGTAGAAAACAAATACAATGTGAAGCCTTTCAGTGACATTTCTCCACCACCAAAATAATCTTACATGAAGAAATTTTCAAATCTTGCTGAAATTGCTAAATCTATAATCTGACTTTAGGTATAGTTGCAAAAATAGTGAAATTAGGATAACTTTTAGTGACATTGTTTTGGCTTAGTCCGGTCTTTTCTTTCTTTCTTTTCTTTTCTTTTTTTTTCTTTTTTTTCTTTTTCTTTTTCTTTTCTAAAGTACAAGTTCAGTCTCTGGTCTCTGAGGAAACATTCCTTCTCTACCACACAAGTGGTAAATAAAATCTACAAATAAATTCTATTTCCCCAAATGTATAGGATACAAAAAAATGTATTCATTAGTGTGAGATATAAAAATGTAGACTCACACTTCTGAAATCTACGGCTGTTCCTTTCACACTTGTGCCAAAGGCAAACAAACATAATTCTCCCTGGCAGCTGGACGACATTCCAAACAGCCACCACATTAATTCACTCACCTCCATCAGCCTCCGCCTGCAACCTGCACAGCTTGCTGCCAGGAAGCCTGGCAATAAATTCCAACTCTAAATACCAAACAAGGTAGAAAATGCCATACAATGCATTATTCCAAAGGACAAAAATGGGCTTGCATGATAGGGATACTGAGCAAGGGGCTCTTGCATTGCCTTTTGGAGTTCTCCTTATTGCCCTTGTGGAGATTGGCAGCTGCCACAGAAAATGTAGTTTTGCACTGACAATTGAATTCTGGATTTTTTACTCAAAATTTGAGTAATTTTTAATAACAATCAATAGCTAGATGTTTGGTTAAAACTAAAATTTTGTATGTTGATATTATGCAAACGAATGTTAAGACCTGATGTGATAGTAAGGGATCAAACCTGGAATTGCTGTGTATTCAACTGTATTCAACTGCTTCTGGAGAACAGTGTTGTGGACACTGTGCTGCAGCTCTGCAACATCTCTCAGTGAGGCTTTTTATTTTCTCTCCAACAAACTATATATGAAAAGGCAGGTAAGTACCAAATTATAACAGCATCTATGGTTATAGATTATGTTTATTTATACATATATATTCGTTTTGGTTTGGGTTTTTTGTAGCATGTATGTACACAAAATCTTTCCACTTTTCTCTTGGTCTTTAAGTTGTTCCTCTTTTAATTTCAAGAAAAAGCCCAAGAACTAAAAGTAAGTCTGTTCTTGGAGAAAACAGAATGCATCTTTCTCACCTAACAGCAACTGCAAACAAAATGGCTACCATCTCAGGAAATAGATAATTTCTTATCAAGTTAAAGGTAGAATATGCAATAAAGGCATCACAAATTCAAAGATGTTCAAACATGGGCTAGTTCTGTGGCTTTTTTTGTGTTCACCTTTTTCAGAAAAGCTGTATTTCATTCTGAAATGAAATTACCCCAATATGTTAATTTTGTTTTCCCTAAAATAATTTTCAGGAGTTCAACCTAAAAGAACACCCAGCAAACTAAGTTTTCCAACTTCTTGGGTTCTATGAGTATGAAGATCTGAGAGGGAAAACTCAACAGAGCAGCTGTCAAAAAAGGTTATTGCTGCTTTGGCTTAAGATTGCACTCAGCACACAAATTAGCCATTCTGTACATTCCAGCCAAAAGTAAGTGGAATAAAATAAAAGTAAAGGAATAAAATCATTCTCAGAAGTGTAACAGGCATTTGAACTCTCAGAAAAGTTTTACTCTGTGTTTTGAGCAAAGTTGATGACAATAATTTCATGCAAACTGCTTCCACACATGTTAGTTTTACTAACTTTGTGTTAGTTCACTGCATCTAGGGATGGTAAAAAGCTCCCTCTGTTTGATTAGTCTTCTATCTTGACTTTATCTTTTTAGAGTTTTGCAAAGCTGATAAAAATACAAAAGTTCACACAGAAGAATTTATTTGGATTTCAGTCAAAGCTTTGATAAAATGAGCTTCTGTATCAGCAAAAGTAGCTCATTTTTGAACAACAGGGTAAGTAATTCTTGAAAAGGTATTTTACACCTTAGAGAAGCATTACTTGGGAAAACCTTATACCCTAGATCTATGCACTTTTCATGCATTCTTTGAATGAGCATTTACTCCTCAGTACAACTGTGGTGTATTTTCAGTGCTTCTTTTTGCAGAATAGAGGTCATTCAGATGATCTCAACTTTTCTTGTTGTTTTTGAAGTTGCACTAGGATCTCTACCTGTAGGCTGTTTACTATGTTGAGTGGCTGTCATTTCTGTACAGTTAGAGCTACTATGAGCTTTCTAATACAAATTGAATTCAAACCTGCTTACTCCTCCTGCCCAATTCTATTTGCACTATATTTTCTGCCACAGGATCCTTGCCTGAGATGGAGTTATTTTCCGTAGGTTACAAACTGTGCAAATGTCTCCCTTAATTTTTTTTCCAGCATAGTTGAATTATTTTCCTGCATAATTTTGATTTAGTTCACTCTCCATTAGGCCTGATACTTTCCAGTTACATGCTTTTCTTCTTTATGATTTTATTCATCTCAGAATAATTTACACTGTTCTGTGGACTTCCTAAAATAGCAGCGTAGTGTAGGGAGCTGTGGGGTCAACAGGTCTTGCTGTAATGGCTTCCCAGACAGGGACTAAGTGCTTCAGTCCTTTCACATTTAAAACTACTGTTGACCTCAACAAAGCATAAGGAGATAGTTGGATTTAACTGTCTTCACCTCAAAAAGGACATGCACTGAGCAAAGAGACAAAATTGGCTAGGAGAAGTACACTTTAATCTGCACTTGCAAGTCTTCCAGTGCTTCCGTTTTTTCATACCAGCTGCTGAGCTTTAAGTGGCTTTGCTTTCAGGGTTTTTTTAAGTTAATTTTTCTTTACAGAAATTACACCACTGTGCTGTATTTTTGCTTTACCTTCTTAGTGGAGATTTACAATCCAAATTCCAGAACAAGAACTGCTTTAGACTGGGGGGATGGTGATGCTCAGTTTTGAGATGTCTCAAGATTTTATCTTGAGTTTCAATATTTGCTTCTTCCTTTATAACTGCCATTCTTGGATGTGAATGAACCCATGACCGTTTTAAGCTGTTTTTCCTTTGTGTGCGTTTCTACCCCTCACATTTGTAACATCTGAAAATATAAATTTTGATAAAAGATTAGAAGTTTTAAAATTACATCTTATTTTTTCTGGAATTTAAGATTTTTAAGCCAATCTCATTTTTGACACCTCTAGGATGCCAGTTTTAGGGTTAACAAAACTATATGCTTCACTGTGATTTGAAACCCAGGGACTTAACAGAGCCTTAAAGAACATCAAACATCTGACAAAAGAAGACAAAAAAGGGACAAAGAAGAAAATATCACACACACATACAAAACTGAAAAAGACCCTTTAAAAAAATGTATTTATAATTCAGTTAGTATTTAACAGGGATAAATTGAAGATCCTTATTTTTCATTTTCAATTACTTTCCTATCATATCTGCTAAATTTACAGGTCAGAAATTTTTTTCCAGCTGGCAACCTGCAGCTTCCACATGAGATTTGAAAGTAAAAAATATTCATTCTGCCTCATAGGTCACTGATGGCAATAAAGATTCCACAATAGGAAATTAGCTGACAATTTGGTTGATGATGTACAAAACAGAATAGAAGCCAGCTCACCCTCCCAGAGCTCCTTGGCTCTACAGAGCTAACAATAGCAAAAATGGGATTTTGGTCAGAAAAATAAGCAGCTCTAATTCCAGGGTATTCCAGCAGGGAGCTGCTCCTTAGAGTGTGTTCGTTAACGCTGCTGCCCGTCACTCTGCTTTGAACTGCCGGTGCTCAGCTGCACCACCAGCCACCAGGGCAGGGAAAGGAAAAAACAGAGATACCAGGTTTGGGGTGGTGAGGTCCCTCAAATTGAAATGCCAGCAGAGACAAGATGTGCTCTGTTCCGCTGGAATTAGTCACTGGAGCAAACAGGACTCAGCTCTCCTGAGCGGCTGCGTGGCAGCTGGGATTATCTCCTTCATGAACAAGAGCTGGTGTTTCTCTTTCTTCCTGTACCTGATAAAGAAATTGCAGTCACTTTAAGAAAGAAGTGTTCCTACACCCAGGATCTTTTTCTTATATGATCTTTACATAGAAATTCATCTGTATCAAAGAATCTTCAGAGATATTAAAATGCTTGTGGCTCTGTCTCTTGTTCGTCCCCAGAGATGAGGAAGAACAAGGCATAAATGAGGACTACAAGTTTAAGTTTGTTCACAGTCTGTTCCCTGGGTAGAGTAACTACGTGCATGAGCAGCTTATAACCCCTTAGAAGGTTAAAATCTTGCCTGTGGCAAGGATTACTTTAGTGAAAATGCATTAATAACATGGGTTTTTCTGCAATGATATAGTCATGTGTCTGACTCAATGTTATTACCAAGAATAATTAACTCAGCAACGGGGAAAACACACATGTACACAAATGAGGTGCTGATGTTCATGAGATAACTTTCATTTATCATGAACTGTCTCACCTGCCTTCTGTTCTGTATACCACCTCGGCCTCTGAGACTAATGTGAAACAGCTTGAAACACATGAAGAGCCAAACAACCAAAAATGTGTATTTCCAGATAAAGGTTTCCTTTCCTCTTCAGAGGTGGAAGAAGCATAGGTCTTGGATAAAGTGGTATTCAGTGTTGCATCTGGGATAGATTCAGTGGGGGCAACAGTGAAAGAGAGGGAGAGCACTAGAGATAGCAGACTGCAAAATTTTGGCATTATAAAACATGGAGTAGCTATTTTCAGGTTATTTTAGAGGATTTTTGTACCACAAAGAGTCTTATGTTAAGATGTTTAAGAGTTTTCTATTAATGCAACTCATGCAATATCAGAAGCCTGATTTAGTGAAAATACATTCAGAATAAAATAATATTTAACATTCAGATGCAGGGCTTCATTACTATATATCCCAGCCTTTTGGAACACATTGCATTTGTAAACCCAGTGAAAAAATCACAGATGTCTGTCATTGAAAGAAATTAACTTTTTCCAGTTTGTTTCTTCCTACAAAAGTAGACAACCATATCATTCCTTCTGAGCATTTGCCAAATCCTTTGGGATAATTGGATAGAGATGCCGTGGAGTTGTGAACAGTTGTAGTTCTGCTGTTGATCTACAGTAGCTCTGTTTTATTTCTTTTTTCTGGTGTGAACCTTCCTTGAGGAATGCCTGCTCTGTGGATTTTATCTTCTCCTTCCTGGTAGGTTTCTGGATGCCATGATGTCTTGGAGTGCAATGGAGCCATCTGAAGAGACATTACTGGCTGCAGGAGGACACACAGATTGCCCTCAAATATCTGCTGAAGCAGCAGGAGACATTCTTGTAACAGGCAAGAAGAGGCAGGGGTGTGGTGCAGCATTTCTTAACAAAGAAGCTGGAAAAGAGGAATCCCTCTCTGCATCCAACAGAGGAAAGGAAAACCTTGCTTCACTTCTGAAAGCAAATAAAAATTCCAGCTCTAGTAAAATCATCTTTTACAGAGCTACAGCCCTGAGTCAGGTAATATTCCTTTGATGTCAAACGACAACATTGGGAATTTTCCTCCAGTAAGGCTACAGAATTTGGCCTATTTAAAATTACTAGATTATCCTTCAATTTGAAATCAGTTTTTGCAAGACAAATTGGTCTTTTACATTTATTCTAATGCATAGAAGAAATTAGATTAATTCATTAATCTCTAGGTTGCACTGTTGTAAAACTTTGGGTTTTTAAATCCTATGACTCAACTATTAGGGCATTGTTTTAATATCATTTTAGCAAACATTCTGAATCCCAGAAAAGTTAATCACCTGGCAGTTCTTTTTTCCTAAAGGAGCTTAATACTATTGCAAAGGAATCAAAAACAATTTAGGAAGTTTTACTTGAGACCACAAATTTTGTGGAGGCGCAATTTCGCCAAGTGATTAGCTAGAGGCCAAATTCTCCAAATCCTAAAATCACATGTGTATTCCTTTCACTTGAAAAGGACTCCCAGTTTGAAGGACTTTTCATGCAAATAGAGATCTGCAGGATTTGGCCTTTTGTGGCAGGGCTGATATCATGGCTTTGCTGTGTGTAGTTAAACAGAATTTTTTAAAGGGTTCATCAGGAAAGTGGAAACAGATTTTCCTCAACTAAATGTTTATGGTTGAATTTAAAAATGCTGCCCTTGTCAGAGGTTAAACTGTTCCCTGCCTCTCTCTTATAAGCATTTTAACTATCTACATTAAATACTGTGAATAGTAAGTACAAGGAATAAGGGCACAATATAAGTACAAGAAAGTGTAAAACAAAAGGGCAGTTTCATGGTCCCTATTAAAACACACTTAAAGTCCCTCCAGCTGCTAGTGTTTAACCAACAAAAAGTATGGTTTCACACCAAAACACCAATCTGTTCTGTGAATTAAAGCATTTAGAAGGGGTTAGTAACAGAGGTAAGCACTCACATATATGAACACAATCAATGGCTCTATGCATATCAATGCAGATAATGTTTCAAAACTGGGGGAAAGGTGTATAGAATAACTGGACTTGTGTCTGGTTAGAAATTGATCCAAGAAAAGCCCAAATACCTGAACCATTGTGGTAAAATAGATAGAAGTGTGTACACATAGAAGTGGAGTTCTAGAAACGAAGCCAAATTTCTAATTCCATAGCATCCCTTTCCATCCTGTTGGCCAGGAATAAAAATCTGGCAGCTTAGACATATCTCTCTTGCTTACTTTCTCAAAGGTCATGACTTGTTTTCTGCATGGAGAGAGTTGGAACTTTTTCCCATGAGGGTGTAGCTAGAAATGCTTATATACACACCACTGAACCTGTTGTGCCTCGTGTCCACTCTTTATCAATGTCAATATACTCTATCAGTAATGCAGCAGCCTGATTAGCTACAGAGATCTAACTGTGTCATGAAAGGCCTGAGGAAAACAAAAATATGTCTTCCAGCCAGGAGTGCCTGTTTCCAACATTTGTTTCCAACCTGCCAGGTGTTTCATAAATTTATGGTGCTTCTCTTCCCTAACAACACCTATAAATAAGAGGGTGCTGACCTCAGTCAATATTTGCTCTTTTAAAAAAATTACTCACTGGCTTATTCTTCTGCTATTCTTCTAGTTATTTTCTTTCTGCTTTTATCTAGTTTGCCCTAGAGTTTCCTTTAGTTTCTTCCTACTGTTCTAGATTTCTTGCCCAAATTTTGTTACATTTTCATTTCCTTACTAAATTTCTTTGTTTCAATTCTATTTTTGCTCTATTTGCAGTTTACATGTCACTTCATTAGCTCTCCCTATCAAGTTTTTATTCTATATTCTGCTTTACTTTTGTTCCACATTTCATAGACTCTCTCCTGACTGTCCTTGCTTGGTTTCATTCATCTGCACATCTTTTCTCTGCCTAGCTCCTTATTTCCCATTTCTAGCTCATGCTCCCCTTCACCTCACCTTTATGCTTACATCCCACCTGTACATGGAAATCCTGACAGAATAGTATGGACATAGCTCAGTCAAGACTAGGAGAGAAGATATTCACACCTTATTCTTATCTTTCCCTGCAAATGATGTGAAGAGAATTAACTGCTCAAGGAATCAATGAGGATTTCCCTTAATGTGGCAAAATCTGTGAAAACTTTTTGGATAGTAAATGGGACAGTTTGGATGCTAGCCAGTAACAGGGGTGCACAGGTAGAGCTAGAAGGAGCTGCTTTTTGAGAGAGCTTGTCAAGGAAATGAAAAAAAATTTTGTCCAAACACAAAAAATCCCACCAACCAACCAAATCCTCCTCCCAAACCAAATAAAAAAAAAAAAACAAGAAACCCCCCCCCAAAAAATAAAAAAAAGAAAAACCCAAGGAAAAAAAACCAAAACCACAAAAAACCCCCAAAACCCAAAAAAACAAAAAACAAACAAAAACAAACAAACAAAAAAAAAAACCCAACCAACCAAGCAAGAATTTAACCAATTAAAAAAACCTACAACACACCTAAAAGCCCCAAACCAAAATCATAAGAGACGTAGCAAGCAGACAGTATTGGCTGTAGACACTTTTCTGTCTCTAGAGTGCATTTTATACCAAAGGAGCAATAACCCCCAAACAAAAAGTCCTTACCCTAGAAAACTCACAACTTACCAAAAATTTTTTTAAATTTTACTTTATGTTCCTCATATTTTTTCAATGTCTTCACATTATTTCTTCCCATTTAAGTTTCCTATCTTCTATTTTGAGATGTTTCTTCTTACACCAATAGTTGGTGCCCTGCTTTTCTCCTGTGCCTTTTGTGTGCAGCCCTCTCTGTCTCTCTGGACCACTCCTGTGGATCCTTCTCCTTCCTGTGTTCGTGACTCTGACTCTTCATGTGCTCTCTTTTCATTAATCTTTTAACCCAGCTATTTCATCATGCTATCAACACCTCAAAGATCTTCTCTGCTAGCTTCTCCCCACATGACAAATTATATAGTCATGCCCCGCTGGCATAGCCACAGAAACTCTCTCCTGCTTTCCTTGCACGTGCTCTTGTTCTCTCCTATGCACACACATTGCACCAGCACTTCAAAACTAAACCAAATATGTGGATGTATGAAGATTTTTCCCTGTATGTCCTTGTCATGTAGGCTCAAACGCTGCTTTACAGGTTCTTGCCAATTTATGTGGGAATTGTAATATAACATCCTACTAAAATATATTTAATTTTTCTTCCCCACTTCCTTCTAGATCATTTTTTGACATGTGCAAACAACCTCCTTCTCATGTATTTTCTCCTTTCATGATGAATCCATCCTCAGATAACTTTAAATAAAGATGTTAATATTTTGAGTGATAAGGCATCACCTGGACTGAAAGTAGTTGAGTGAGTGTTGTGGAAGACAGATTTGCTCCTCTACTTTGGAAAAACTCTCCAGATTTTCTTAGGAGAGGGTTTTAAAAATTTTTATCCCTGAAAGAAATAAAGGAACATGTTTATTTTGAAAAGTAAGACTTTGGTAGCATCTTGCTGAACAACAGGGTTGGAAGAGTATCCTTACTTGATCTTAGGAGGAAACTCGTTTGACATTTCAGAGGACAATACTTATAGCATGCTCTTATAACACTTGATTTTAGGGTTTTTTGGGTGTTTTTTTTTTTACTTCATGGATGCTAGAGAAGAAATTTAAAACTAAGGTAAGAGCAGTTTCATGACAGAAGTGGAGTTCTTCAAAGCAGTGCAAAAAAGAACAACCCTAACTACTGATTCTGATGTGACCTATGACTGAGGTGTAAAGAGTACAATGCTGCCAACCCTTCTTTGGGGCTGGGTAAGTGGCACAGAAAGGCTGACACACATAGAGAATCTGATTTTATCAGGACTTGGGGAAAATTATTTTAACTTTTCTCAAAGTAATTTTCCCTGCTCTTGCCCACCCAGCTAATGGCAGCATGGAGACATGACTGCCAGCCTTTGTGCTGCCTGCCGGCCGGCCCGCAGAGCTCTCCACTGCTGCAGCTGCAATGAGGGCTGGCAAGCACTTGCAGAGGTCATGGTGCAGCCTGGCTGGGCCCTGTGCCTGTGTGAGCAGTGGGCAGAGCCCAGCACAAGGCACACCCCAGCCACCCACAGAAGACAGAGGTGTAGTCAAGGTGTACTTTGCCAACAGCCCTCCAGAGCTGTGGCTCTTGGCCTCTGCAATGTTCCCCTCACCAAGGCCCTCTCAGCTCCCCTGAGACTTCCATTTGTTGATCACTGAGGTACTTAAAACCTGAATCTTGACTACTCTTTATCAGACCTGCCCATTGTCCTCTCTATTTAAGGCCTGCACTCCGCAGTTAAACCCTGTGATCCAACCTATACATGCCTCAGGCTGTTCTCAGGCTCCCCACTCAACCTAATATCAATCAATCTTACTCCTGAGCTTCACTGGGAAATTTTTACAAGGAAAAAGGAACTATTCTGCTCTTCAGACTGCAGTTAGACTTACTGGTGGGCGCACACATGCTCAGTGTGTCCCAGGGGTCTCAATTCCTCAGATCAAAAATGGACATCTGATTAAAATATAAGGCAGTTTCTTCTGTACAGGATGCTGAAGTTTCTTCCTAATAATGGATAATGGAGGAAGCAATGGAACTGAGGGGGAAAGTAATATGTACTGAGAACCCAATTTAATCTGGAGTTCCTATGCAGGTCTATTGCTTTCTTAGTTTCAGGATCTCCATAGTGTTTCCAAGTCATTATGCCAGCCAGGGAAGTTCTCAATGCCCATGAGCAAGCAATGCTGAAAGACCTGCACCTTACTTGTGCCTCAGGAAAGTCAGTGCTTTTGGTCTTACAAATAAAGCAGGAGTAGAAGTCAGATAGACTTGGACAGCAATGAGAGCATGTGCTTGTCTTCCAGCCAGCTTTGGCCAGTCTTTGGTAACAATTGAAGCAAACTATCAATTAAGTGTTTGTATCATTTCATAATGAAATACCATCACATTCTAAGCATCAAGTTATTATTTGCATAAAATGATGTCACACTGTTCTTACAGTCACCTAATTTCTCTTATGTTAAGCAGTTTCCAGGCTGATTCAGCCATATGCCAGTCATGCCACAGAACAGACTCCTGTCCAGTGGTCTTTGTTTCAGGCTTGATACTGCTTTGGTTTAAAATCTTCATAGTAGTGGCTTCCACCTATATTGTGTGTGTGAGAAAGCAGGCATGCACAGTGTCACTGACTTCTGACCCCACAGAAGGCCCCACAAAATCAATGTTTAGTCTCACACATTAAATAATGTCCACAAGCCTGGGACATGCCTCCAGTGGTGATGAAGAAACTTGTGCCTGATCTGGCATGACTGATAAGTGGTAGAAATGTGCCTGAACAAACGAGTTCTGCCTTACCCCATGCTGTGCCAGCCCCTGTCTAGCTCATTTGCACAGCAGGGCTCTTTGCCATGCCAGATGCTGACGTGGCTCCCTGCGAGCCGAGGGATCACTGCTGGGCTCAGGGAGAGACAATGCTAACGAGCTCTGACTCCCAGGGAGCGGTGGTGCCCAGGAGGAGGACAGGCAGAGGACAGGAAGAGGCTGACTGCTGTCTCCTTTTTCCCATTGCATTCTCATTTTATATTCTTATCATCTCACATATATTTTAATTACTTATATTTATGCTTTTCATTACTATTTTCTCTCATTTCTCATATTAGTTTATAAAAATATCTATTGATATTTATTCCAAGAATCTTGAATGCATGGGAAACCCTTGGTGCAGTACTGGAGAAAGATGCTATACAAAGAAAACTTCAGCATAATGCTGCCATCACATCTATCAGGGAACATATCACATCTCTAAATGCAATGACTAAAATCAATAGGCAAGTAAATAATATGATGCACTTGAAACAGAATTGGGGCATTGCACTGAGGACAGAAATATTCCATGGCTTTTTTGGAAGAGTGTCTGGCCATAGAGTTGTGTGTGTAAGTTTAGGTGTAGAAAGTTAGAGACAACTTTTAACAAAATCTTCTGACTCTGCAAAGCAATTCTGCTTTTGTATAACAAGAATTAATTTTTTTATTTAATTTTATAGAAATCTTGCTGCATGAAAACAGTGAAAATGAGCAAGAAGTACTCTTACAGATAGAAAATCCAATCATATACCATTTTTTAACAGGAATTTTAAAAAAGCTTCTGCTCAATATATGTGCAAAATGGATTGTTTTCCTTTTTTTTTTTTTTTTTTTTTTAATTCTTATACAGATGGTTTCAAGGCAGGGATTTGGAAAATATCTGAAAACAAACTTCACAAGACAAAGATTTACAAGTACTTGCATCTAGATTTCTGATAGAGTAGCCAGACATCAGGAAAGAATTTTGCTTGCTTCTCAAAAATATTGGAGCTATCAAGACGAATTGGGCACAGAAGATAGTGTATGTAAGGGCAGTTGGATGACTGAAAATAGAAACTCTTAAGAGTAACACGGAGCCATTTTGGAAGAGAATTCTGTATCTGGAGAGCACAGCAGACTGGCCAAACTATTTCAAGGATATCCAGGAACCTGGTAAGCAGATGTGAGGCATGTGGGGAAATGTGGTACAAACAGCAAAAGAGGTTATGAAAAACTGCAGCATCCCTAGCAGGCCTTGGAACATAGTAGAAGTGGACCTTCTGAGAAAATGCACCAAAAAGTTACAATTTTGAGCTAGAAGATTATTAGTATTTGTACATTTCTTTTAAATGTGAAGTTAGAGCACTGTCATAGCTGAGTGTAAATTTAGCACATATTCCTTTATTTTCGAGCTCACATTGTGAATTGAACTGTTTTCCAACTGAGAGATGGTAACTTAACCCAGGAATGTGTTAGCTTGTGTGGTTCTGTGACCTCAACAGTGTGTGAGACCCTATCTCTGCAAAAGGCAAAGAAAAAATACAGCCAGCCCTCCCTGGATAAAGAAATATGTGTACCAGGAGCCTGAACAACATCCTGCTGCTGCACTCAATGTTGTCTGCATATTTCTACATTCACAGCCCCACCACCACTGTCACTAGTGGTGCTGAGAGGACGAGGAAGAACAGTGCGTGTGAAAAGATGAGAATTCACTACAACCAAAACCCTGACTGCCTTCTAAGCAGGAGACTTTTTTGAAACTTGGGATCTCCCCAGAGCAAACTGTAACCTTGAGAAAACTCAGGGCATTGAAAAAGGAAATTCTTGTCAATAGAATACAGCGGTGGGCAAGCATGTGCTTCTCTGAGACATTATTACAACACTGGGTCATTGACATTGCTATGAAGGAGAGTAAGATCCACCTCCACTGAGATATGATCAGCACTGCATTGAGAAACTGCAGCCACCGGAAGGATTGACTGCAAGACAGCCTCCTGGCACTGTCAGAAGATAAACACTCATTAAACTCCTACGGGGTATATCCAAGACCCTGTGCTACAGCACAGTGTGGAGCAACACCTCTCCAAGCCCCGAGGAAAATATCTTAGATCCTACACACAGTTAAGAAAAGAGAAAGAGACAGACGAGTGTGTTAAAATATGTATGATGTTAATGAATTTCAGACTTCAAGGGTGTGTAACAGAATGCTAAGCACATAAATTGGCTGTGGTAGTTGCAATTAATTTTGGTATCTTTAATAAATGCAGAAAATGGAACATTAGTATAAGTATAGTTCCTATGAGGACATTGTCACAAGTTTATTTACTATATAAAACATGTCCATTTTTACCCTGTAGTGTTGGCTGTTATCAGCAGTATTTATAAACTGAAAGCCCACCTGTGCTGCCACAATAAAGGCAAAGGAAGCATCAGCAACAATACCTACATGAGATTTTATATAAGTATTTCATGTAACAGCAGAGACCATACACAGGAAGGAGGTTTAGCGTGATCTTCACAAATCTCCTGGGGGTGAGTGACTGCTTTACATAGGTAGCTGTGCAAGTTACACAAACTACTGATGATACTGTCTAAAGTGGTATAAGGATGCTTTCTCCAAGATGAAGTGTAAAATTACTTTAAGAAGCTGGTTAGAGAAAACAGCATGCAAGGCTGAAGGAATACTGCCAGGCTATCGAATGGTCTTGACTGTCTCGCTACCCTTGCTTTAAAAACTGAATGAACCTGGGCTTTCACAGTCAAGTAGATTTGGAGAAATCCACCTCAAGGCACCTCTTTGCCTCACGTCCTCCTTCCTTACAGTCCTCTGGGACTGGTGATGTTCAGGAAGGGAATGCCAGAGGATCTCTCTCCCCCTGGCCCACCTCCACAGCCCTGTGGAGAGATGGGGAGCAAGTTCTGCTGTGGGTGGGGCCGCCCACCTTTCTCTCCTCGCTTCCCTTCACCAGTTGATGTGCTCTGGAGTGGAGCACTTGATGCTCAACCCTGTTGCTGCTCTAACCATTAAAGCTGTTGCACACAGCTGCATACATAGACATATAAGGGAGGCAGGCAGTGAGTGAATTTTTTCCTCCACCACTTGTGTCCAGATATGTTCAACTTGGATTTAATTTGGTCCTACATAAGGAAGCTAAAATATCTTCTGACTTTTTTTTTCTTTTTTACTTCTAAGTTACTCAGTACATTTCTAACTTTGACTTTACCCCTGAATGTTGATGGTCAGTAACTTCCTGAATATAACCTACCAATGAGCACTGCAGCCAGAAAGGATGCAAGGGATCCAGGAGATGCATGAAGGGCGAGGAAGATGGTGTTGCTGCTACACTTAGCATCGGTAGGACTCATGATGGGCTACAGACCATCCTTTGTGTTTTCAATCCATAGAGGATGCTAAGGGATTACACAGACTATGAAGAGCCATGGGACTGATTAAACCACTAGACAAAGTTTTATAGCATACTCTAAGAGTTTCATATGTTGTTTTAGAAAAAAGAGGCTAAGAGTTTAGATGATCACAGACTGTAAGTATCTATGGCAGGAATATGATTTTGATAAATAAGAGTTAATCTAGCAGACAAAGGCATAATAAGATTTAATTGCTGGAAGCTGAATTAAGGGAAATTCAAAATAAAAATAAGGCTCAAAAATGTAAGGGCAAAGATAGTTTTTCCTTGAAACAATTCACTAAGGGTTGCTGTGGGCTCTTCATTACTGGAAATATTTTAATTGAGATTGGCTGTTTCTCTAAACTTTTTCTCCAGTTCAAACAGGAATTAATTCAGGGAAGTCCCATGGCTTGTATTATAAAAGAGGCCAAGCCAGATGATCACAGTGGCCCCTTCTGACTTTTTCATTTATGAGCTCTGATATAATCAGACCCTAGCACAATATAGCCACAGGCAAAAACACTTCCTATTCATCACAGATTATTATAAGAAATGTAACATCTTCTCATTATAAATCAGACAGTACATTTTATGGCTGCATTAAGCTGGTAAAACATAACTCTAGTTTCATGTGTCTTTCACTCATTACCTTAAAAAACCTCAAAACATTTACCCAGCTCTTCCCAACTATTCAGCATAAAATGTTTAAATGTTGAGAACAATGAGTTCAGGCTCCAATACTGCTGAGCTGTCTTTCAGTAAGAACACACAACATGTATCCTAATAAATGAGCAACCCTAAAGTAAACCCTGCATCACTATCACCTGGATGTACCTACACCTAATGTCCCCTTGATCTTTGCACAGAACTCTCATTGCGTACACAGCCAGGGCAGTAAATGGCTCCAAGGGGGTAGATACTGTTTCACAAAAGGGTTTAAGACAAACACAGGCAGCAGAGAAGTGCTGATTTAGTAACAGAGTATTTTACAGCAAAGAAGGTCACAAATTGGCAGCATTAAAGGTTTTATTTTGGTTACTTGACAAGTGCGAATAAATGCTGTACAGAACAGGTAGTCAAGTGCCAGCAATATTTTTCTTTTGAAAATATTATCTTCACTTCAATCTTCAGTAGAATATAATCAGTCAATCATAAAGCTGGCTGTTGCAGGCAAATACTTTTACCATTACACAATCCTGTGTGAATATTGGGTTCACACAGTGGAGACATAATCCTGCAAACACTGAAGAAGACAGTATTTTCTAATCCAAGAAGAGCCCATTTCACCTTTAGAGATAGGAAATGAATCTTTTCAGAAAGTGGCTTTCAAAAAGAGCTAAATTCCTATTCCAGATAGACTTAACTTTATTTACAGAGCTGAAACTTTTGTTATTAGACAGAAAGACAGACAGTTTATCTCCAGCATAGTTTTCATGCACAGTCCAGGCAGTATCTTGTTACCAGATTCACAGAACAAATAATTTAAAGTAATGTACTACTTTTAGAAACTAGGTAGTTAAAAACAAGGAATGGACTTAATGGTGACTTTAAGCAGAAAACAGAACGAAGTTTGGTGGAATACCATAAATCCAGCAGTTTCATGTTAGCCACTGATTCACACCAGCTAAATTTACCCAAACTGTCCCAATCAGACTCTTAGTTACTTACTTTTTTTAAAGTTCATCAGGAATTACATATTTTTTTAAATTACATTCCTATTTTTTGTAGTCATAACAAAAGAAATTTCAAAAGAGCTGTGGAGTCTCATTAATCACCTTTTCGTCAAGGCTAGATCATATTTTCAATTATGGGAAGTAGTTGTCACAAAATATTGCCACAAAATATTTACATGCTTATCATCAGCAATAGAGGTGATTAAAAACACAAGTGAATCAACCTAATGAGCCAACAAGCAGCAACTTGTGGATGAAGTCTAAGAATGCTGCAGAATTACCAGCAGACTCAAAAGTAATAACATCTTCTTTGGGTTTTTTTTTTTAATTTTAGGTCCTGACTGAATCTCAACAGTACCACACTCCAAATCTCATTCCACTTCTGTCTGCCTATGAAATTTCTCACTGGCCTCTCCTCTAGACATGCTCCTTCTATTTCTGATAGTCTCTTCTTTGTTATGTCTTTTTCTTTAGACTGAATTACTTTTTTCTTCTCACTTGGGCACTTACTTAATTTATACTACTCGAATTCATCTTAAAACCATGGAAAGCAAAGTCAGTATTTTATCTTCCCTCACAGCACACAAATGTCATGCTTTAACTTGTACCTTCATGTTTTTCATTCCCAAAATGGTACTTAGGCAAACAAAATTTACAGGAAATATATTATTGATAGACATAATGTAAGATTATTGGTTTTGATATGGGCATGCCTTTTCATAAAGGAGTTGACTTTGTGCTATAGTTTTTGATTGCCCAAGATCCATGAGTGGACTTGCATACACCAATAACTTATAATCACACTGTTGTGTACTATCAAGAGTAAAAAAATCTATTGGCTGAGAAAAGAAATTAAAGACTATGTATTTCAATCCCAAGGAAGAAGTAGCAAAGCAACTTAAATAAAGTCAAAACAGCTAAAAAGAGCATCTATCAGAAGATGAAAGGGGAATGTCAGTGATATTTTATGATTTATAGTAGTTCTGCAGTTGCAGGCTGTGATGTGGGAATGTGATGTGTTTTCTCAATAGGAGAAATAAGTGCTCCAAGTTGATCCTTAAATAAATGTATAAAGTGCTGAAAAGCATGAGCACAGACTGTGGCTTGAGAAGTGTAAATACAGATATGAAATGACTGCTCTTGAGTGCAAGAGGCTGGGTGATAGAACAATGAGAATGAAAAGTATATAGTGCTCCTTAAAGAGTTTACTGTTTAGTGAGGAAAAAATGAACATACTATCTTCAGTCCTATGCTCTCTCTTTCTTCCTGGCTTTTATCACGTTGCCAAATTAGTTTGCTTTTGAAAAAAATTATGATTTTTAAAAAATAACAACCCTCATTATACCTTAGTACATTACTTCATTTCTTCAAAGGGCTCAGCAAACATTGCTAAGCCCTCCTAAAAACATGGGTCTAAAATATTACTATGAGATTGGGAAACTGAATCCTGCAGATGAAATGACTCAACTGTGGTCTCATATTTAAAGCTTCTAAGTGACACTGTTGTACAAATAATGATTATATTAATAAACAATACCATTAAATGTCTGATAATGGAACCAAAGGTGGGATACAGGATTTACTGCTTTTTTTTAATGTTGTGGGTCCTGCTGTAGAAATTAATCCTGCTGTAGAAATTCATCTAATAGCATTCTTCTTCAGTGTGTTCTTACTTCACTGTATGAGCCTCTTACCACTGAGTAATCAATTCCTGAACTATCAGTTTAAAAAGTTTTACATTATGTCTCGCTTGCACTTTAATCAAATGATGTCTATGATCCATTTTAAATATCTTGCAGTATGTTCTTTTTGTATGTTGAAAATCCAGTGTCATCTAAGGAGGTTCAAATTCTGCTGGGTGTTCCATGAGTCCAGCAAAAGAACATGATGGTCTCCACAGCCTTCTGACTAGGAAAATGTCCTTATATCAGAAAATTGGTTCTACAACTGACAAGTCAAACTGAAAGAGTGAAGACTGCTAGTTCACTCAGATAATCTCTCTTATTAATGTCAATAATCAAGCTGAAGCGAACTTAAGGTACAAAGTGAGTCCAATTTGCTGTAACTACAAAATGTACATGCTTTGCTTTCTCTTTAAAGAAACCTTTAAACCTTTGAGAAACTTGCAGAAAAGCACCCTTACTCTAGCCTACCCAAATAGCTGAGATTCAGGTTTGCCTCAGTATAGCAGTAATAGGCAAAAATATAGTTCATAAGAATATGTAAGAATATGACAAATACCATAGAATACAATAGAATGCATAGAACTATGTATTCCATAGTGTGGGTAGTAAAGTTTTCTGAAATTACATTCTTCAGATGGGTCATCCTCATACAGATAATCTCTTCTACAATTGTGTTTTGAAGACCTCAGAAAGCTTTCTCAAAAAAACCAAATTATTTGTAATATGTCTTACAGGAATATTTTTGTGTGTGACTGCTCTGCATCTTTGATGAGTTTATCAAAACTCTAGGCACTGCTTGGCATACAGTTAATAGGAAGTAATATTTTTCTGTTAACTCATAGAAATACCAAATTCAGCATTTTCGCTTTGGAGCACTCCCTTGAGGACATTGTGACCATAAGCAAACAAGTGGACTAAATTAATTTCCATGGGTTTTCCCCATCTCTGACAGATAATTCAGTGTTCCACACTAAGCTAAAATACGGTGGTCAAAATGCAGCTTCTTTCACACCCTACAGTTCACCAAGGAGCCTTGGGATCGATGCCAAGACATTCAAAATCTTGAATCAAATGCAGAGACTGAACCCCAGAGGTTTGAATAAGGACACTGAAATTTTTGAATATCTGGATGAGGACAACACTGTGACAAAGCAGGAATACTCAAAGGCCAGCTGCAAATGGGTAAAAATTGCACTGAAAGAAATCATCTTGGGCGTATGAGGCAAGAACTCCCACAGTTTTCTTTTCTCCTCCCCAGGCCAATAATAAAAATCCCACAGAACAGAAAAGATTCTTTTAGTTTGAATTTTAGATGTAAAAAAATATCTATGTCACTTTCACAGAGCACCTGATGAATTGGGTCTCAAATAACATGAAAATTCTTATATAACTCAGTAATCAGTGGACTCAATTGTTTATAATATGCCAACAGTAAATGCAGCAGGAATTTATAATCATATTTTTATGGGGAGTAAGCCAAAACCCCTTCTGCAACTAAAACAAACAAACACTTTTTCATTTTGGGCAGGTTTAAAATTCAAAGAGAAATGACAACATGACAGATAAATTTCTCTTGTGGCATTTTCCCCATAACGGTGACGCAAAGAGAAGTCAGAAGATTAGCTTGTTATGCCCAGTGTATTTACAGTTACTGTACAGGTGGATGGTTACAATAAGCTGATGACAACTTCTTTACAGAAAAATGAAAAAGAAAAAACAAAACAAAACAAAAAAAAGCCAAACAAAAAACACCCCAAAATCAAAAAACACCAAAAAAAAAAACCCCAAAAGCAAAAAAAAGTCCCCAAAATTGCTTCACTAGGTACATTTTATATTCTTCCTGTCAATTCTCCACTTTTTTGCCCTCTTCTCAAAATGATTTTTCTTTTTTCGCATATCTCTCCAGACTTTGTTTTTTTTCTTATTTTCCTGCCTCTTTTAGACTCCCTCAACAATAGAAATTAAGTGGGGTTGATTGAACTGGTTCAAACACAATAGAAATACAGTTCCAGAGTCTTGAACTTAAAGAGAGATTTCTCCTGACTGATGTCTACTAGTCCTAACTGTTTTGAGACAGTATTTTTAAATTATTTCTCAGATGTTTCTTCTTCAAGTGAAGTGGTCCCATTTGCAGCAGGGAAAGAAAAAATACCTTCTTCATTCCCTTGCCGTTTCTCAGCTGCTTTTTCTCATTGGCTTCCTCCACCTCACACACATACTCATCCCTAGCCTGAAACTTCCCTTAAAAGAGGCCCCAATTAGGAATGTGCTTGAGCACCCCAAAAACCAACCCATGACCTGCTAAATGTCCCAGAACCAGCAGGGCAGTGTTCCTACACTGGCTGGGATTGATGACATGGTAGCATTGTGAAAAACCTTCTCTCATCTTCCAGGTTTAGAGAGAGGCTGTTCTGGTACTGGCGAGGAGGGGAAAGCAGCAGGAGCCCAGCCAGGCCCTTTGCCAGGGAGCAGGGCAGCAGCACAGGGCCATGCCTGGTGCAGTGGGGTAGGGGATGCAGGGATTGATGGCAGGAAAGGATTTTTCTTGAGATGCAGCAGCCTAGTGAAGGAAGAGTAAAGAAGTGAGCGGTACACCTCGCACTTGCAGCCTACTGAGCATTTTTTGGAGTCCTCTGGTGTGGTCACCTGATACCTTCCTGATCTATGTGTGAGCCCTCAAATCTCACACTCCTGCCTGGTTTTGATTTTATTCATCATGGGGTTTTTGTTTTGGTTAGTCCTTTCTCCTCTGGGGACGTCTTGACACTTTGGTCAGCCTGTTAGTGCCCCAGCCAGTCCTGAGCCAAAACTAACAAAAGTTCCCCTCCTCTCCCATTAATTTCTGCTCACAAAAAGGGAGAAAGGGTTGACACCCCAGAGACAGAGGGTTGAAAACCATTCAGACCAAGGCACAGCTATAATTTCAGTCTGTGAATGTGGGTTGTAGAGGAAAATCAAGATGCTGTTTCTCCCAAGCCCTGCAGATGAGCCAGTCTAGAGACTGGAGAATGTTCTCTTCACACGGAAACACTTCACAGATTCCTACAGACACTGATTCCTCTTCCACAGTCCAAATCCTGCTTTGGTTCAACACCTATGTTTATGCCACAGCTTTAAAGGCCAAGATCTTGACTCAAAGTTGTGCAAAATCTGCCAGCTTTTTTCCTTAAATTCAAGGCAAAGAAACTTTTTCTGCACTTGGGCAAAGGCACTTGCGTTCAGTGATGAGGCTAAGAGATTTGTGCTTGAAACATTCTTGGTAATACAACTTCAAGATGCTTGGCACAGCTGAACTCCTATGAAAGAATCTGATGCAAGAAAACAGATGAAAGCTGCAACATGGTTGAGGGGAATTGCAGAGACTGGATTGAAGACAGAATTTGGCCTCTACCACTGAACATTCATGAGGCCAAACATGATATGGAAACTGTTTCAGTAAAATGCACTCCACAGAATCAACATGCCAGGGAGCCTGAACAGCTTCATTTATCACTGTTCCACTGCTGGTGCTTGTCTTTACACAGGTTTTAACTTTTTTCCATTAAATCCTGTGTATGACTCTGAGTCTCTATTTAATTCTAAGGATGCAGAAGGAAGATGTTTATAACCAAATCTGTGTATAATTCTTTTTTTAAAAAGAGAGCTGGATGTTTAAAACCCTCCTGACCAGGAACATATGAATTTGAGTGTTGTTCTGAAGCCATTGAGAGTGATCACAAAATTGGTTGCTACAGATTGGTGTGGTGAAGATGAATACTAAATGTTAAAAATACTGTAGTATGAGGCAGAACCCTAGATTTACAAATATGGAGACAACTGTGGAAAACTTCAGAGTCTTTCCTATCACAGAACAGTTAGTCAAGGATGTAGCTGCTTTTTCACTCTCCATCTCCATGTCATTAATTTGCCCTTTGTGTGTTCCTTTAAAGTAGCCCAAATGCTTCTGGTGAGAAGTGTTTTCCACATAATTTTTCCCATACACTTGTTGAAGGTTGTTCAAAAAAAGATTTCACACATATACATTTATTTTCATATGGAAATCTTCAACTCATGATGACTTTGCTTTCAACTTTGCTTTCATATTCAGTGTTTATTCTAGTTACACATTTTAAAAGTGATGATAATGATTTGCACCACTAAACAAAGAGCACGTTAGTATTGCAAGCATTTTCCATCCAGCTAAGCTTTCTTTGGAATGTAGCTGTCAATTTTTCCCCTTTTCAAACCCTGAAGGAAGCATCCACATTTATTCAAATAAAAGATCCAAAAACTTGGACTCCTTAGAGCAAAATAAGCCAGAAGGTGGAGTTGCAATTGTAATTATGATCCCTTCAGTGCCTGAGGACAAGGTCTTTAGCTAACTAGATGCATTCCACTGCTACCAATGCAGTCTGTTCATGTTTAAAAATGTTTATTTTGCCCTATCTAGTCATAGGTCTTAGTGTTATTGACAGATATAAGCAATGTGTGCATCCAATAAACATATGAAAAGAATCATTGAAAACAGCCCTTTCTCATTGGTCCAACATCAGGTTCAAAGGATCTGTTTCATAAACTACTAGCTGTTCTCTTATTTGATGTAAATGGCATCAATTTAATGCTTATCCCACCCTAGCAATAGTTTTTAAGTTGTTTTAGAATTGTACATGTACTTAAAATAGAATTAATCAGATCAATTTTACATATGAAAATTCACAAATTACAGAGATCAAGGAATTGTTGAGATCAGAGAAAAAGGGATCCTTTGTGCAATCCAGGTTATAAGCAGATTGTCCTGAGAAGAAAGGAGGGAAATACTACAAAGCTACAGTGCCATGAGAACATTTTCTTCTATCAGCTTTCCACTTTCTGTGCAGTGGGCTCTGGAGAGAGTCTGCTTTTAGCTTCACTTGCACTTACAACCAATCTAATGTTCTTTGCTACAAGTAAATATTACTAAAGATAGAAAAAAGCTTTAAAACTGCACACTGAGAAATACAGCACAGTGTAACTCTGCCCGCCCATCATCTCCACCTTTTTAGTTTGAAATTACTGGGGATTTTTTTCATGGAATGAAAAATCTTTGACATTATCCATTGCACCCTCCTATCAAAGGGTGGTCAGCAGAGCTCAAGAGTGACTGGCTTAATGCCATAAAAATTAGCCCTTGTTTGAAATGTGAGAACATTGTCTTGTTGCAGGCATTCAAAAATGTCAAAATTTTTCACTGTCATTTACCTATTTCCCTTTGACAAAATTCATGCCTCAGATCAGAGATAAGCTGTTTGGGTGTAAAACTAGTGTGGAACTGGGCCTACAATAAAAAATTGAAAACTATAAATTATTTATACAACAATGAAACAATTTTATAATTCTGTTGTACTGCATGTTACTCAGCTCCTCCAAAGGCTTGGAGGTTCTGCATGTGTGCATGCAATGCCGGAGGGTGCATGTGTGGGCATGTGCACATGTGGGTCGTATCTATATGGGCTTCTCATGGCAGTGGAGTTTTTTAATTTACAGTCACATACCTCCAAAAAGCTACAGCACATGTGTTCCTCAAATTAAATGAAAAGAGCATTCCAGCCCCCTGCAGGAGGAGAAGGCTGGAAACAACAGAAGATGTGACCTGGATGGTGACAGAGCTCAGCCAGAGGAAGGCTGGGCTTGACCAGGAACCCCCATGGCATGTGGGGGTTAGGAAGCCAGCTGGTTGGATGTGGGGAGGAGGGGGCTTGGGTGTGCATGTGCATGTGCATGTCTCACCTGAGTGCCTGCAGCAGCAGCAGCCAGGGCAGCAGAGCCCTGCCAGGGGCCCAGGCCGGAGCAGCACAGGTCTATGGAATACACACTGCACTACAGACTCAGGCTTGGAAACTCTGAGTAAGAAAAATGCCTGTTGTTTGTTTCTGCTGCATTCAGAGAAACAGGATTCTGAGTACATGCTTTGTAAATAAACCAAAGACATTCCTGACTCCTATCATCAATTTCTCCTCCTAATGGAAAAAATCCAGCGAGTTTCCACTCTGTGAATAGGGGCAATATTATAAGCATGAACATGAGGCCAAGAAAAGTGTTGTGCTCACTTATACTGGTACAGCCCAGCTCATGTCAGTGCAGGGAAAATGCTTCCTCTACAGAAGACTCAGAGAGGTACTTTGAATTGTTTGAACTGTTTGAATTTCCAAACTCAAAAAGCTGTATGTGGAGGGATCAACCATGCTCATTCCTTTGGCTGGAAACAGAGTTGTGCTTCCAACAAAAAGAGTAGAATTTGATTTCTTCTCGATTTTCTTGATTTGAAAAGTTTTAATTTATGGACCAGCATTTTTCTAGTCCTGAATGTATGGAGTTAGTCTGCTCAAATCCCTACTTCTTCAGCCTTCCCAAATGAAAAGCAGTTCTCACACTGCCATACCAGGTTGCCTCATGAGGAGGTGTATGACCTGACTTTTCAATGCTGTGAAGTCTTTTGGGTAACATGTAGTGGGCACTCAGTTTCTGATGGTCAAAAGTAGTTTTCCATAAGTGCAGGTCTTTGGAAAATACAATTATATATCTTTATATTAAATATATACTGTGGTATCTATTTTTGTAATAAATACTATAACTGGAGGGAGAGATAAAACAGTTCTCCTATATGGCAAGCTTGAGTCATGCATGGTTCATGAACAGTATGATTTTAAAAAAATACCTGGGAATAAGTGTAACTGCCACATACATCCTTTAGGATTGCAGGGTTTTGTGGACAATGCATCCTCTATATCAATGCCATATTACAGTTAAGCACTAGCAGAAGCCTTAACATTTTCCACAATCTATTAAAAAGTCACCTTTGAAAAATCACCTTTATTCCAATAAAAACTTTGCATTTAAAGTCTTCTAGCTTTTCCTCCAGGGATACTGCAAGTAAAAAATTGCGAATGGGGTTGAGTGCAGCCATTTACAATTATATAAGGGGTTAAACTGTGCAACAGCAGGCAGGGTTGTCCCAAAGGTGTTCATGCAAGAACCCCAGCCACTCTGATCACATCTTACAGGAAGACAGGGGGGAGAACATAGAGGAGATATTTGGTGCTTGATCAAACAGATTGTCCACAAAGACTTTCACTAAACCTTTCACTTGCACAAGAGAAGTCACACTGTAACATAGGGAGTAGTGGCTGCTGCACCAGCACAGGTGAAATAGTTAAGTTAGTGATAACTAGACTGTGAACTGGAAGATAGACTTGTCAGTCTTATCACTTTCATTTTCAGGAACCTACCTCTAAACCCGATTTATTTCTTGGAATATCTTGCAGAAATAGGGCAGCAACCAAGAAAGCACACAGTAGCCCAAGTGATATTAAAGAATGGCCAGAGGGAAATTTCTTGGTTGCTGCCTCTACAAAACCACAGAAGTTAAAAAGACACAAAAGATGTCACCATGTCCTGGGGAGGAAAAGAAATAACATCTCTAAGAAAGACAAATTCTTACAAGGCATTTGGTCTGTAGTTGTAAACGAGGAAGAAACAACAGCCCCAAATTTAAAAAATCATGGAAGTTGACTTTAAGGTCCAGATAAACAATCAGAATAAAGGAGTGACTGTCCTTCTGGTCTCATGACTTCTGCATTCCTGAATGTGTGGTGGCCCAGACTGAAGAAATGGGAAAGGATGGGCTTTTTTTAAAAAGTAGACAAAGTGAAAGCAGGAGGAGGTGACAGGAGATGCATGGCAGGTCTATGACTCACTAGCACAACAGAGTTCTACATATATGTTTCTATTAGGAGGTTGTCCAGTGACGAACTGTAGAGAAACCAGGGAAGGAAATCAAAGCCAAAGCCTGGAAGAACCCTTCAAAAATCAGTAGGGAAACATAAGAAGGAGTTTCCAGAGGACTTGTAAAAAAAGTGATTACAGAATTGAGTGAATCACAGGAGACAGAGAAGACAAATAATAAAATGACAGGATTACAGTGAGGTGCTCCAATTGCTGAGGTGAGAGAAAAAGCATGGAGTTGAGAAGAACAGTCCAAAAGGAGTAGGACTTAAGCAAAGAAGATGGGGATTTACAAGGTCTGAAAATACTTCAGAGATACAGACCCCACTTACCCACAGGGTGTTTGTGCAACTGATGAAGTGCAAGTCCAGCTACACCCCTGCCTCAACACCTCCCAGCCAGCCAAGGATTTGTCCACTCAGCTGGACTGATAACCACCTCCCAGCAGTGGAAATCCCACTGCCTGCTGGGTGCCCTCTTCCTCCCACCCAGCTGCTCTGGTCCCACTCGCTCCCGTGCGCAGGCCCCAGTGCTTACCCAGCCCTGTATTAAGCCCGAGTAGAACTAACCCAACAAAGCAAATAGTTTTCCACCAGCTTAGTGTACTATTAAGCAATACTTTAAATAGCAAAGAAAATACATGGGATGACATATGGAGACACTTTCCCACAGAGGCATTAAAGGGAGTTTAGCACAGTGTTAGTTTCAAGACGTATGAGTATCTTTGAAGTCTGTAGCCCCACCTTTACTACTGCTTGCAGTCTCAGAATACCAGATGGAGAGCAGGATGGATACACAGAGCCCAGTGTTTACTCTGAGCAACAAAATAAAAAGGCTACAATGCTTAAAAGGTCGGAGATGAACAGAAGCACATTATTTCTGCATATACTAAAAGCTATGCAAATTGAAATAACAAGTTCTCATCACACTGTTAAGCCCCTTATGTGTTTAACGAAAATTGCAAATGCACCAACCAGGTATATATGGTCACAGCCATAACATAAGAGACCATAACTGTGGGAATAAAAGCTTTATCACAAAAGACAGCAGCACAAGGCTGCTATCACATCCAGTTGTGATAGGGCTGCCTGGCAGTCCCTGCATCATCCAAATACTGTTGGATCAACGTTGGGCTTTGGACTGCATGCTGCTGGAAAAATAAACATTTCTAAAATCTTAGGAAATGCTTCATCCTAGCAGTAAAAATGCTTTTTGGTCATACATGCATAGATTTAGATTGGGGGTATAGAGTTATTTATTCTAACTATGAAATTGTCATTGGATTTTATGGGAGTATAATAGAATGTTAACAGTGCAAACTACTAATAATATTAACATATAATTTAAGTATTCCCCACAGAAGGATGAAATTAATTTAATGATGAAAGTATAGGCATGGAGTCAGCTACACACTGCAACAATACATTTGTATACAGACAACAGCCAAGACATACAAGGACTCCATTTTTTTTTTCTTCCTCCATTTGTGGAGGAAGGAATAAAAGCCCAGTGTTTCACTCTCTTGACTCTATGTTTGCTCACAGAGCAATCACTGGTTTTAGCCATATCCAACTCACTGTTCAGCGTCACCTCAGTGCTTACTGTCAGCATTTGCATTTTCAAGACTTTGTAATGCTGCCTGTTTATTATGAGCATGGTAGGGTACACACTTGAGCTCAAAAGGAACTATTTATTTGGACAATTAAGTGACACTTGTCACTCAGCTTTCTGGACAGATTTTGGGAAGGGCAGGTAGCCAGGGTACACACACTCTGTCACACCTGTGCCTGGGTAGGGAGGGCATGGCCATAATGTGATGCTGACCCAGTTTGTTCAGGTTCACAGCATTTTTGTGTAAGAGGGAGACACGTGGAAGCTCTGATCTCCCCAGATTGCACAGCCCATGCACCTGTGGTGTGGGGGGGCCCAGCCTTCCCTGGTGCAGACAATGTGGAATGTACAGGCAATAGACAGAAAGGTCCACACAATTTGTGGAGAAACCATAGCCAGGGTGCATCTGAGCCATTGTTGACAGCAGAGCCAAGGAGGAAAGCAGGGAGCAGAGCTCTCTTTCAGGAGAAAACTCCCTGGCAGTGCTGGCCAGTGATTCCAGGCAAAGTTGTTGCATACTGCTACACAGGGTTCAGGAAAGCTATTTATTCTTTGTAAATAAGCAGGATTGCACCAGAGAATTACCATCAATCTCACATCCACAGAAAACACCCAAAAAGGCCTTAGATGCTGTCTCATATCTAAGACTACAACAGTGGAGTTGCTCCAGTTTCTAACATCCTCAAACACAGAGGTGGACACTGTCCCACCCTGCTGGCACAAGGAAGGGGCTGTCCTGTTGACAGTAGCCTGGCTTGGCTCCAAGACCCCACATGTAGGGTTAAATCCCCAGGGAAGTACTGGGGATCTGATGGCTCAAGGCAGGAACTTCAGGGTAGGTCTGGTTGAATTACTCACTCCTTGCACAAAAGTTGCATTATCTGCCTTGGATATCTTTAATATTGTTGATATTTGAACACAATCAGAGGTGACAGGTATGATAAATCTCTTTGGAACAGCTTTACCTGAGAGAGAGAGGCCGGGCCCATCCTGCAGATGCCTCACACAAGCAGTCCTGGACTACTTCTCTGGGGGTCAGGTTTTGTCTTTAATTAGGGTGAGCAGGATCTCACCAACAATAACCTTGCCTTCCTGTGAAGCAAGACAAGGTAATGAAATTCACAGCTCTCCTGGCCTGGCCAAAAACATGAGGTACTTCAATGCAAAGTGGTACTTGAAGGCAGCTTAGGGCAGGAAAGGCAGAAGTCCCATCTAGGATCCAAACCTCAGATGGAAAATGCATGGACAAAATACAATCACTTATGCTGATCCACTCTCATTGGCATGCCAAACTCTTTGGAAAAATTATGTGGGATCTTTGTCATGAATGACAACGGCTGATTTCACATCTTATCCCAAAAGACTCCACTAAAGATCCTGAGGAATTTCTTAAGTAACCACATATGTTGAACTGTTACTTATCTTAATGAAAAAAAGACAGTCACTTAACAGAAAGATATCCAGAGATGAGTTCACACTATGGATTATACAATATGTATACACACCCCCACCTCAAAAAGAAAAAGAAAACAAATTCTAATTTACACTAGCACAAAAATTTCCATCTGAAAATGCTAAGTGTAATTTTTTCCCATCATTTGAAGGAAGTCCTGGCTCCACTGAAGTCATGGCAAAGCTCCCATTGACTTAAAATGAATCAGGATTTAAACCTTTGCCTTTAAGAACATGCCGAATTATTTTCAAATTTTCTTTTAAAAATTTTGAAAGAAAAATCTGCTTGTATTTAAAAGTTTTGATGCCAAGTTTTTTCCCAGAGTGAATTACTTCAGCCTTGATATAAATATATCAAAGTAGGTTTAAAATATGTAAAGATGAACACACCCTTACAGAATAGCCCTGGTCTCTTCAGCTCAGGTTCATGCAATAGAACAACAAAGTGAATAAAAGAGAAAAGATAAAATAAAACAGAAAAGATAAAATAACTGAACAAATCATATCCAACCTTATGGATATAATCTGCAATTTAGAAGTATTCAACATGCTGTTGTTGTAAGTATTTCATAGGAAAAACATTTATTTCCTGGGCTTCAATTTTATTTGAGTTCCCAATTCAAGAAATAGAATTAATCTATTACTGCATGTTAAATTAATTCATTACAAATACATAATCTGAGTAAAAAAGGCATCTTTTCCATTTAATCTAATTTCTTGCATAATACAAGCAAGCTGACAGATTAAAGGTGAACTGTCCCTGTATCCAGTTTTTGGCAATTTTAAGACCATTGCTTTAAAGACAAAGTATAAAGCCAGGACAAATGTAGAAGTATCAGGTCAACATCTCCTAAAATGCAATAGATGAAGAAAGATCATTTAAAGAATTTATTCCTTCCACAAATTCAATTGAGATTTTCTAAATCTGTTCTGTATTTGACAATATTTTCCTGTGGAGATCAATGAACTAACACTGCAGTTTGATGTTAGCATGGATCATGTTGAAAATTCTACTTTAATAAAATATTTGCATCCTTTCCATTGTAATCTTGATTCATTTGCAGTAGCACTAATCAAGAAAATGTACTTTCACATTCAAATAGAGAAACAGCTATTGTCTTTTCACTCCATCTGAAAGTTAACCAAACTCCTAAACTCAAAATAATATCCAAACAAGTTATGCGGTTTGCCAGATGAATTTGCACAGCTCACTGATCATTGCAATAACTGTAGGACATGATGGCAATACAATTTTGCTGTATTAGTTACAGGGATACCAAAGGGAGAAAAAATAAGACTCAGTACTGCAGAATGCTGTAGAAACGATTTCTCTACTTTCTGATTATGATTAAATCTTGGTGTGCTTTGAAATCCCTAATGTGTAATGCAAACCAGGATTTGGGGTGTTAGGAATGCATCCCCACCCTTCTTCCAAAACGTTCTGTAAATTATCATCTGCAGACCCCAAATCCTTGAGTGGAGTGGGAAAGGAAGGAGAGGAAGGCAGGGAGTGGAAGAGGGAGAGGAGGGGGAGAGAGAGAGAGGAGAGAGATTAGAAGCACTTTTCACCTCTTGGTCCCGTCAGTGTGCTCAACGCCGAGAACCGTGCTTCAAATCCAGTGTTATCGTTAGGCCTGAGTCAAAGGAAGTGAAATAGTCTACTGAGAAAACAGTGGAAAAAGTAAAGGTCCTGAAGAAGTAAGTGCTGCATGTTGAAACGTATGCATGTCACACCCCATTTGTCTTTCATATTGGAGAATAAAGCAGCCTGTCCCGCAGCAGTTATTATACACCATATTCTTTATTTTAAAAATGCAAGAAATTTGGCACAAAGAACAAAAAAAAATCAACTGATGAAAAGCATTTATGTCATGGTTTAAATTAAGACCTTTGTAATGCAAGAATTACATCAGCAGTGGGCTTAGCTTAATGAAAATAAGACAGTGTTTTTAAAGACCATGAACGAACAAATCCCCTCTGCTTTCTGAAAGAGACAAAATGCAGATATAGACAAATAGATAATTTAAGCTGAAATCAGAGCAAATCACACTTTGATACCTTTAGGAATTACTGAAGTTTCTATTCCACTGACAATTCTGGGTCATTGAAGTCAAGTGAGAAGTTATTTTATGTTCACGTGTGGATTTGAAATATTGTCAGGGGATATTAGGTATTACAAAGTCTCTTCGATATTGTCATTGCATGAACTTTGCTTAAAATTAATTGAAATTTCAGATTCTTTTCTCTTTTGATGTGTTTTTGTTTTGGTGTCCATTTTACAAGAATGAAAAGGGTGACTGTTCTACATTATCAACTATTTAAAATGTTTATTAGCATATTATTTGATATTAATGATAGTTAAATGTTTAATAAAAAATCATTTTAAATTAGAAGAAATTAATTAATATGAGCCATTTGGGGCTAGAAATGAAGTAATATTGATTTGATTAATGTGAAAATCTATGGGTGGAGGTAACAAAAAGGAAGTGAAGTCTCTGCTCTTTGATGTCTATTGTTTGATATAAATTTTGTCCTCTATTCTTTGTGCACATTTTAATCTTTATCGGTCTGCTGAATAGCTAATACAAATATAAGCAGCATTTTTTCTGATGCAAAAGGAACATTGTAAAGCAAGATAAAATAGTGGTTTCTAGTAGAGATAAGAATAGAGTTAAAAATCTAGACAGAAAACTTTCTACTGTCATATGGTGAGTATAATTATATATTATTTTTGTATTTCTATACTGCATTGATGTGACAGGAAGCTGCAAAGCAATTGGATCAGGTCCATGTTTTGCTGTTCTTGATGACAAATGCAACTGGTTCAGCCACAAAACATCATATATGTTTTGGGTGTGTGTGTCTCCAAATATACATATGTGTTATCTACCTTCTACAAAAATACCATAGACAACTGAAAAAAGTTAATTTAATTATCTCATTCTTCAGGGGGTGGGAGGAGGGCAATGTTTCAATACTCTGTTACTTTTTGTGTATGAACTAAATATGAACTAACAATCCACATGTTGCAAAATGAAGTTATATTAAATATTTGGGGATAAAAAGAAATGAGATGGGCATGCACAGCACAGAATGGACACCAACATTTATATTGTAGAAGCATATTTTTTTCATGTATTATTTCTGAACAATTTCTGATACAAGCCACTGGCAGTATCAAGATGATGATGAATATTAACACATTGCTAGTCAATCTGGTTTAAAGATTTTCTGAATTAGTTATGAAGAATAAATTATTTCTTATCTGGGCAAAACTGGCTATCCAAATCTTGAAAGCTCCTTCAACCTAACAACATTTCTTTATGTGTCTGTTGGGGTTTCCAGGAAGACAGTCCCCTCTGTGATAAAACAAACTTTGTTCTCGGTGCACCCTCAGTAATGGAACAATGAGCAGCAGAGGGTTTCTTTAAAAAAAAGTTATGGCTGTATTTTAGAAAATAATTGTCATCTTTCACTTCCAGAGAACTTCTGATATCTGTTTAATTTTGAAAAAGTGCAGTTAACAATTCACTTTCATTTTCCCCTTCCTTTTGTTGTGGGAATGAAAGGGTGAAGGGAAGGGGTGAGAAAAGACAGGGCTTGAATCTGCAGCCAGAGCAGGTCAGCAGCCAGGGCTGGTGTCAGTGAGCTTGGAAGCAGCAGCTGCAGAACTGGAGCTGATGCTAAAGGTGATCTGGCATGCAAGAAGGAAGAGAGATAAGAGCATTGAATTTGCTGCTCCTTTTATTTGTGCACACACACACACGTTTCCTATTGATCAAATACAACCCTTTCTCTCACAATTGGTGTCTCTCAGGGAGGACTCAGAAGGCTGTTAGGGGTCTGCCCACTCCTTGAAAAATGGCATACAATACATAGTCTTTACCAAGAAATCCCTCCTTCTTGCTAAATACTGTTTTCAAGAAATTTAGGTAGGAGGTAATGAAACAAAACAACTTCAAGCTGTCTTAATTTTGTTTTAAAAAAGGGGGTTTCTTCCAAGAATTCTTTTCTCTTTGGGTTCTGTAATGTCGTGCCAGATATCTTGTGCTTGCATCATCTCTAATATCCACAATCCAGAAAGTAAAGGGGATCAGTACCTACCTTCCTTGCAGCAAAAAGGAGGAAAATATGCCAGTCTCCTTTTATTCAAGAGAAACCCAAGCAACAGATAAAAAGACTCTAACATCTAAACCATAGATCACTTTGAGCAAAAGCTGATGCCAACATTGGTGTTCTCTGCTGGGATGGCAGCTGTGAGCAGTGGGGACAGAGTCTGGGGTGGGAGGCAGAGAAGGTTGGTTCCCATCCAGGATTTCCTCCCCTTTTGTGCAGAGCGGTGACTGCACGCTGCCCTATTGCTGTAACACTGCGGTCCTTGCACATGCAGCAAGTAAGAGCAGCCTTTCTCATTGGGAACTCAGCTACTTCTGTTCTGCCAAAGGACTTCACTTGCTGCTTATGAAAAGATAACAGCTTTTCACCCAGTCGCTGCTAGGTGGGTTTGAGCATTAAGCTGTTCTCCTGCCCCTCTGAAGTTTCTGAGCTTTCAGAGCACTCCCCCAGACCAAACGGGCACCAACATGAAAAACATTTCTACCAAGGAACTCTTTCTTGTGGGCAAGGTTCTGACAGCTAAGTATGGCAGGCGGGATCCTGAGTGTGGTGTTTCATGCTGTTGTTTACGAAGTAGATATTGCTCCTGATGCGCTAAATCAAAACAGCAGGTCTTAAAATGTAGTCAACAAAACATGATTTCTGAAGAGCTGGCTACTCACCTGGTACTAAATTCCTTCCTTCTGCTAACTCCAAAATTGCATTAGACACAGATAAAAACCTATTAAAGATTTTCCTTACATTAATTTTCTTAATATTAATTTTCCATGTCGGCAAGGATTCTCATTACCGCAAATATGTTGTGCAACGGCAGGGCCAGATCTGCACCGCAACTGCTATCTATTAAGGTATAAGCCACATCATGAAAATATTAGAGGATGTCTGCATTAAAAATGGCTATCTCCTGTTTAAAGCAGATTTATATTAGTAGGAATTCTCAGCCTGAAGTGTGTTGGGAACACAAGGGATCCCTAAGAAGCTTGGTGTGGAGCTAATGATCGCAGGGTCGCTCTTTGGAAAAGTGTGCGCTCATAAAGGGTTTGATGGGAGGCAGAAGCCAAGCAGAGTCACAGGGCTCGCTCTGACGGACGACAGGAATCTGTGTTTGCAAAATGGCCAAGCAGGCAGCCCTGGGAGGGTGGAAACTGCACCTTGGTATGAGCCAGGCAGAGAATCTCACCAGCCAACCTTATCTGAACACATCCACTTTTTTTCCTAGAATACGGCAAAAGGTGCTGCAGCTTTAGACTTCAAAGTTTTTTAAATTATTTGTGGTTAATCCATCTCTGTTACAAGCTCTAACAAGAACTCTGCCCATGCTGTAAAAAGCCACTAATGAGACTATCTTGACTCTAGAGCCTGGCAGACGCCCTCTTTGATGAACAATCAGCACCACCTTCCCCAGCTGCATGGTCAAATTACAATAAATTATAATTAGCAAATTAAAACTTACACAGTCTTCTTGCCTGCTTGAAAGGGAAAAATTGGTTACAATGTACTTATGAATTGCTAAACTAAATTTTATTGCATCATAGATGTGTGATTTTTTTTCCCATAGAAAAAGAATAGTCAAACTTTATCCTTCTCAACATCTAAAGTTGAGCTTCATACACAGATGCATACTTTCACACAGGCAAATTTTTGCCCTTCCATCTCCAGTGATTTCAATATTTTAATTTGTAATTGTCCTGACACATTCCTGCTTCCATTTATTTTAATTGTCTCGGATTGTGACTCCTATTTGGAAATTGGAGCACTTGAACTAATTCAAAAGTACTTTCTGAAAGAAATATCCTTCTGTGCAGCATTTTGTAACACTACTGTTGTAACATATTACAAATTGGTGTTGTCAGACCACCATAACAGTGACCACCACTTCCCTGCTCTGCCCTTCTGAAATGTTTACTTTATCCTAAAAAAAATATCTAATTAAGCCTCGTGATCAGCCTCATTGCATAAATAAATTGTGTTGGGTTTCTAACAAGGCTATTGAAGCACAGATGGGTTAAATGAGTTGTTAAAAGCCACACAGTAGCTGCATTTTTATTGTAAGGGCTAGCTTGAAGGGTAGCTTCACTGATTTAAAATATGAACAAAGGAAAGAGAATCCATATGAAAAACAAATGAAAAAAATTCACCCTCTGTGGACAAATTTCTGCTGAAAAGGATATGCACAGTGATCAAAGCAAATTTTAAAGAATGAACGTCTGGAAAAAAAAACTTTAAAAGATGTTTTAGTTATAATAACGCAGTTATCCAAATGTCAGTGAATTTGATCAAAGCTGATCTACAGAGCTCAGGTTTAGCATTAGGTGAGTCATTTTCTTTTATTAGTGATGCTTTTTCATTCAAATGGGTAAAAAGGTGAGAGTTTGAATATGTTGAAGGTTTCATTGGCTTACAGTAGGGACAGACAAACGAGGCCCACCTAGTTTTACAATCTGGCCCACAGCTACTTTGTTTTTAATAAAATGCAGCATATTGAAAGGGCATGTCTCAACATGTCTTGACCCATCCAAACTGGATCAAGATGGGGAGTCCCATATTGAAACCAGTCCACTCCCAGGATGGGGCCTATTGTCCTCAGGGAGTGGAAGAGTTGCTACCTAGCCGTGGGGCAGACACCAGCCAACCTTGCTCCTACCAGTCATGCACCCATCCCTCTCCTGACTGCTTTGGAAGATATTTTCAGATTTCAGTGCTGCAGAGAGTCCTGGTAGTTTATTTGACCATCTTGACCAGCTTTTATATTACCACAGACTGTCTACATTACCACTGAGAGCACTGTGGAAACCAAAATGGTGTTAAGTCCTCAGGGGCAGCTTGCAAAGCCCGTCCAATTTTGGGACAGGGATTTTCTCCTGCCTAGCACTCCAAGCACCTGTATGAGAACAGTCCCTGGAGCTCTCCAAGGAAAAGGGAAAAGGCACTGGTGAAAACCCTGATTTCTCCTCTCATGAACGCTGAACAGCAGCCATCATTCCCTCGAGGAGCATTCTAGGGTGCCTGTTCTGCTGCCTGGCAGAGGAAACACCTCAAAACTAGATTTTAAAATAGAATCACCTTCCTAATCATCTATATTTTACCTGGAACACTGTAAGGTGCTTGGGAGTTTGTTGGGACATTTAGACAGCAAACTGTGTGAACACAAGACATGGGTTTCTTGAACATCATTGGAAGGATGTTCACTTCAACAAGACCCTCATGCTCCATTAATCTCAATGCTATTAGAAAAAACCAGCATTAATAGCAGTGTTAAAGCTGAGGGCTTGGAGAGCTGCTACTTTTCACAGCTTGCGACTGAAAGTGCACAAACGCACTTTACAGAGCGTTCTCTCATCTGCAATTTCCTGTTGCTGAAACCTGAAGAATTTTAGTCAAACCAGGTTGCTGCCTGCAAGTGGCTGTGAGGCAAAGGCCGGTTCAGCACAGAAGCTCCCACGCCATTCCCTCACCTGAATGAGGATTTTTACAGCGGGGCTTTTAGGGAAATTAATCTTTTGTGCCCCAGAGTTTAGGGAGACAACCAACTGCAGGACAAGGTGTCACCAACCTACAGTTTAGTTGCTCTGTGGTGGCAAGTGTCCACCTGCACCCTCTTATATACAGTACCTTGTAGCAAAAGTCAGGTATCTTATTCCCTGTGGGTGAGGAAAAGTGAGTTTGCATTTGTGAGGGGGTTAAAGAATACTTCTAAGCAATTTCTGGGCAGTACTTGAGGGGCTGAACTTCCACATCCCCTGTTTTGCCTGCAGTAACTTGTTCATGTGCCCACATTCTCACTTCCCAGTTGGCAAACCTTGTTGAAGTAGACAAGCAAGTGCTTCCTATGCAAGGATAGACCTAGGCAAAGGCAGCAAGGTCCCCACCTATAGCACTCACTGCCATGTCATAAACCTGGCTCATTTGAATTTACTGGGTGATTTTAGGGAACTGAACCTGTTGTGCACCCCAGAAAAGGACAGGACTGCACAACTGCATTGCAGACTAATTTTTCATTAAAAACTTCGTGTGTCTAGAATTTGTTTTTTAAGCAGGCAAATGAGACACAGAAAAATGTGAGGTGCCCACAGCTGAATGACTGAAAATCTGGTTTTAACCTTTTTAATGGGAGTTTGAAAATGTGAATCATGACAAAACTATGGTTGTAGCTTGGCAGGAACATTGCATGTGATAGTGTGAACTGCCACATATCTCTTAAAGCAGCATTAATTTCAAGACCCAATTTTCATTAAATAAAATTAGAGGATAATAACAAAAGAATTTGGTGAGGATCTGACCCAATCACCCAGATTTGTCCAGTCATATATATAATTGAAATCCTTTCAGTTGCTTCCTTGTTTTCCTAGTGTTTTTCTGTTGCGGTTCCTGCCCACAGAGGCTGTCATTTCCTCCGTGGAGTGGGAAAAGAAGACCACAACATGGAAATGAGAGGCAGAGTCATGGGGTGCTTGTGTGCTTAAATGATTCATGCTAGCAGAACCAGCTTCTGGACTAAATCAGCACTGGGTTTACACTGTACCCCAGCCAGGCGTCCTTTAAAGGACTCTGGAGGTCACGGCACCCTGCGGGCAGGTGCACTGCATTTGCATTGCCCTCACAAGCAGCCTGGGGCTGGAGCTGCCCATGAATCCCTCTGCCATCACAGCTGGGCCTCAGGGCCTTCCAGAAGGGCCCCCGAGGGTTTGCCTTCCCGCCACCCTCCTTCCCATCCCAGCGTGCAGCAGACAGGGCAGTGCACGGGGAGCCACAGGGCTGCTGGAACTATTCATTAGGGCTGTCCCCAGGGCCGCCCCAGGGACACTCCGGCAGGCAGCCCGGGACCATAGGCGGTGTCGGGCTGCTCCCCTGCAGGCGCTTTGTCCTTTTGCTGGTGACACAGCGAGCGCCGCTGCCCAGTCCAGCTGCGGGCCCGGGCAGGACAGGGTGCCTCCGCAATGTGGGAGCATTCGCTGTGCTTGCCGACTGCAAGCCCCAAGATTAAGATAATCCAGCTGTCTGCCTATGTTTATCAAGCAAAAGAATTTACAATGTTTAAATAAAGGGACTACGATATAGCAATGAAAACACCTAAAGCATGCCACTTGTGTGGAAGACACAGCCGGGCCTGCTCTACGCAGAGGCCCGAGCGCGATCTCTGGGGCTGTGCTCAGCGTGGCACACGGAGGCCAGGCTGCTTTGAAGGCAGGCAAACTTGCATTAACACGATGGGAAGGAGTAGCTACATTCTAGCGCACCAGTGATCCATGCAAATTGGGTCACCGGGAGATTTAGAAATTGTACCTTTCAATCCCAGCCAAGGAGATACATCAAGGCGCGCTGACGTGAGGCACGGCTGACACACCTTGAGGCATCTTCAGTGCACTGAGGGCTAGTGACGCCAAAGGATGGCAGCTGGCAGTAGTACAGATAATGCCTTATAAATAATCTCTGAGGGAAAAAAAGAAATAAAGCTTTTGCTTCCTTTTACACTTGAAAAAAGAAAAGCAAGCAATCAGCCAATCTACTTCCCCGTATGTACAAATGGGTCTCCAAAATGCTCCGGCATGCAGGAGAGCCCTGACAAGCACTCGGTGAGGGAGCCCCAGGTCAAGGCTCTGCCCGGGGGAGCGGGAGTCCTGCAGCGCTGCCCGGGGCATGGCACCACCGGCACCGCCCTGCCAGAGCTCTCCTTCCCGATCCCATCCCTGCTCTGCAGGCAAGCTGAAGTGAGCTTGTTTTGAAGCCAGAAATCTGAGGGATTTCTGCAGAGAGGGAAAGTCAAAAGACCTAGGGTTTGTAATCTTCTCCCAGCTGCAGCCTCAGCCATGTGAGGCGATGGAGCCACTCTCTGGATCCTACAAGAATTTCAGGAAAGCAAAAGTCCTGCTGCTCCCCTTCTCCTACTGAGAGGAGGCTGATTTCAATTGGAATCTGAAGGCCTGGAGATTCACTTGGCCAATCCCAATTGTCCCAAAGACTGCCCAGCACCCTCTTCAATCCCCTTTCACTGTGGTCCTGATGGAGGACAGCTTGTAGAAGTGTCCCTCATGGCCCCAAATCCAAGCCAGCCCTGTGATGGCTGCTGGGGCTGGTGGTAGCCTGCAGCCAGGAGAGATGCCACCTTCAGCCAGCATTGCCAGTTCTGAGAAGAGATATCTGTCCATCCCCTGGGGCCACTGCATCTCCCAGCACAGCATGTGGGGTCTCCACTGGAGCCATGTCCCCCTGATGCCTGTCCCCCTCCTTGCTGTCCCCCTGCCTGCTGTCCCCTGCCTGCCTGTGGGCTGGGGACACAGCCAGTGGGCTCTCCCCAGTGATACAGCCAGGCCAAGGGGGCCCTCTACATGCACCCCTCACTTCAGGTGGAGCTTGGTATTTTCTGTATCTGTAAACTTCAGATTACACTTTTTTGGTCAATCTGTACTGCAAAGTTCTGCCCTAATGCTGGCAGAGGAAGAAACTTTCCCAGGTAAAGGTGACCATGCACCACTCCAGCTTGACTGTGTACGAATGAAGGTGCAAGGCCACTGCTTTTGGGTCCAAGCCAATGCTTTTGGGTCCTCCTCCACTCATCATGAAGTCCCAAGTAGTGTTTGAAAGTTGCACTTGGGAGAGGGTGCTCAGGCTTGCAAGGGGGGCTCTAAGAAGGGGAAGCAGCTTACACTTCCCTTGCCTCAATTCTGCAGATCTAGGAAAGATGCTTACTGTTTTCAGTGTAGATATTTTTTTCATTTTATTTGATAAATTAGGAGCTTCTAGTAAAAAGTTTCATAAACATCCACACCTGGATTTTTGAAAATAGAAGAAATCAATGTTCTATACAGGCATGATGCCTTTCTTTTGAATTTAAATAACTATTTTTAATCATTTCAATGAAAATAACTTTTTGTCTGGTAGCTACCCTATTTTCATAATAACTGCACTGTCATAAGTTGGAAAATTAACTATTACAAGTTTACATAAGTAGGAAGGAAGAAATGTGCCATGAGGAGGGAAATACAAGCTATAAACCCAGTAAAATTTACAAAATAAAGGAACATATGCCTAAACCCTTGTGTAATACAGTTTGATAAATCCAGTCACTGTTCTACACTTTACATATAGAAGACTATCTGCAGTTACAGTATTAGGAGCATGGAGTGATTAGAGGCTCTGAGCCACTAGTGCAGCTTAGCTGACTAACTGCAAACTCAGTCCTGACATTCTGGGGCTGGAGCACTGCACCTGAAATCACTGATCTTCATGAGGCCACATAGTTTTGAGGCTGCAGTGCAGCTGACAACAGTGCTTCCATCCTGAGCAGCCCAGGCTGCCACCAGCTGCATGTGCCACCAGCCCTGGTCCTCCTGGGACTATGCTGCTGGCTTTGAGTCAGAGCCAGCATGCTTGAAATGGTCCAAGTACATCTGTGGCACCTGTTCTGATGCCTCCTGAGTGTGATGTGGACATTGCATCAATTAATGGGATCAGCAAGGAAGGACCAGCAGTGTGCAAGAAGTACCACACAAGGGACACGAGCTCTGGGTCAGGGAAGACGGAGGAGCTCATATGGGCTGGTGGCTGAAGGACAGAATGAGACAACAAGTAGAAGTTGGAGTGGTTCAAAAGAGGGATCCAAAAAGTCTAAGTATAGGAAGTTGCTCTGGAAAAGAGATTGAAATGTGGGACGAGACATGGGAAAGCAAAAAAGAAACAGGAGAGAAAAAGGAGGGAAAGAGAAGAAGGTGAGACTAGGCAAGAGACAGGGTGTAGTAGGATGTCTGGGGTAAGAGAAGCAACTCCTGAAGCAAACATCCAAAAGTAGAGTGGTGAGAAGGAAGAAGGAAGAGGGAAAAGGAAAGGGAGAGAAGGCAGAGAGGAGTTGAATGGTTGTTTTTCACATGTTTTACTCTAAGGGACCCTAGGAAACAGCCCCTAGACCCAGGCAGACATGGCCATGCCACATTCCTGGGCTGCTGCTCAGTGTTTGACACTTAGATCTGGGCTAAGGTGGTAATGGTATAAAGCTGGGCTTTGCCAGCAAATTTACACTGCATCAGATACAGTCTGTGCTGGCTGGAATAGCATGACATGCCATTGCTAAGTAATATTTGCCACATAGAAAAGCTTTATGCACAATTAGCTGGGCTGAGCTGCTCTGCCATCAGCTGCGGACAGTGTCTGTTTCAGCAACTGATATGAAAAGAGCTCAGTTTTCAGATGCAACTTAAAGGGTTATAATTTGCCCCTAAAAAATGTAGATTATTGTGACATTCTTATTATCTGTTGTTCTTTTCTTCCTGATATGTAGCACAGCTATTTATTTTTCCTGCAACAGCAGTGCAGCTGCTGCCTCTAACACAGCAAAAGATGCAGAATCAGCCCATGCCAGTGCAGGCAAAAAATAAGCAGTGCCAAAAAAGAAGGGGCAATGAGAGAGAGTAACACAGAGCAGCAGGAGGCAGGTGGTTTGAGAAGCTCTGGGAAACTGCAGAAGCATGGGACTGTCTGCTGTGTTCTGTGACTGAGCAGAGAACTTCCAGAGGGAAGGAGGATACTTCACAAAGGCACAAACAGCAGTCACAGGGATATTGCTGTATTTAGTGTTTGCATTGTGAAAATCAGGATGGAACTTTATGGCTATAAAATCCCTAGCCCTGCCCAAAAAGTAGCTTTACAGAGCTTGTTTCTGTTCCCAACAGGTCTAAAATCAACAAACCATATGTGTATTTTAACATGTTCTTTATAGCTGCCTCTGAAATTTTCCAGTGAGGGATGAATTTTTAAAAAGTGAATGGGGTGTGGCAGTGCTATAGGCAAGTGAATTGATAGTAAAGAGAAACACAAGATCATTCTCTGGCATTTTAACATGATAGTTACTGCTTTAAAGATAAAATAACAGTTCATGGACCAACAGCTAGAGATGTTTGTCACTGACCTGCTTCAATAATTTGGGTTTTTTTCTGGCTGCTGAACTTTAGAAATCTTGGGAAGAAAAATTTACTGTCTGTGTCTGCTCAGGGGGAAGATTATTAAACAAGCAACCTCAAACAATTAAATAAAACCTTAGCTATATACAATCATTTTAATTTTGTCCTTTGATATTGCTCATCTGATTAAGTTCTTTCCAAACAAACTTCACACAGAACTTGGCCTATGAGGAGCAGACTAAGCCCATATGTATCCTGACAGGAGTGTTTACTCAAACAGAGTTATCCCAGCCTTGCTCTTCGTACTTGGGGACGTAAAACGGCCTGGGGACAGGAACTCAGAGAACAATAAGGAGAGAGAAACTTAGAGGAAATAACCTACTGAGAGAACAGGAATGCACTGAGAGTAGAAGAATCAGTCAGACAGGAAGACATCAGATATTGGGAAAATGCCCATGAAGAGGGAGTAAAAGATGCCCACGAAGAGAGGTTTGGAGAGGAGCAGTGTGGAGAGAGAAGTGTTTTAAAGAGGGAGAACAAGGGCTGCCAACACAGCAGGGCAGGGTGTGAGAAAAGATATTTTCAGGGGTGCAGCACCCCAGCAAAGAAGGGGTGCAAGTTCATGGGCGGTGAAGAGGAAGAGACCAGATGGCACTGACATAAACTTTGACTAGGGAGGCTGCTCTTCAGCCAGCAGATGAGTATTTCTGGCTGCAGAAACATTCTTTCCTTCCCCATCTTCCTGGACAGGAGCAGATGGAGACATAGGCCTTGACCATAAGAAATTTTGAGTTTGGCACTCTCAAATCTGCTGTACTGGTGGAAGTTCACCTGGCTGCCTGGTCTGGGGCAGAGCAGGCCTGGCTCATGGTCCCTGCCCTGTGGTCACCTTCTGTGGAGGCAGTGCTGGCAGTAATGCAGAGCTTTCTGCACCGATAGTCTGACTCCAGCCCAGGCACTGCTGGGTTTGACTTGCTACTCATTAACAGTGTCCAGGCAGTGCTCCCTGCCGAAGGACCAGCGAGGATCAGGGATGGTGACAGTGCAGCCACACAAGCTCTGTCAGCGCCTGCTGCTTTTGGGCGTGCTAGGATCTGTGATCCTTCCCATGGCTGGACCACCTGGAGTTCTGGTACCCTGCTAGATGGAGCCCAAGAGTGAAGCCCTCTCTGCTGAACGGGGTGCAAGGAGATTGCTCTCTCCTTGGACAGGGCTCCCTGGGCCTGGGGAAAAGATTTCTCCCTGCCATTCTAACCTGGTCCTTCATTTGGCAGAGGAATAGGGAAGGATGGTTGCCCCCAGACTGAGAAAGAGCAATTTATGGGGCCCCAAACTACTCAAGACACTGCGGAGAGGGTGCCGGCAGTGACAAGAGCAGTGGGATGGTAATGAGAGGATACACATCCAAGTCGCCCTGCAATATATAAAATGCCTCAGTGTTGGCACCACACCCTTCCAGAAGAGTGCACAGGCACCGGTGAGGGGCTTGCAAGGACGGCAAGGGAGGAGAGCCCGTTGTGCAATGCCACCATGCTGCCGGCTGCAGACCCGGTGCAGGCGCTGAGCGTGCTGCCCATGGGGTGGACATGCGGGATCGCCCAAAGCCACCCCCGCAGGAGCGCCTGGGGCCCCACGGTGGGGTAAGGGTCTCCCGAGGGGGGGAACGATCCCTCTCCGTCCAACCCCCTGGGAGTGAATTGCGCTCGGCATTGCAGATGGAGGAGGGGGACGGGGTGGGGGGATCCCTGCTCCCAGCGCCGCAGCTCTGCCACGGCCCGCGGATGAGCCCAGGGCGGAGGGCGGGCGGAATTGACGCCTCGCTGTTTTCTTCCAGAGCTGCCGGGAAAGAATCGTCTTCTGCAGGATAAAGTCCCTGTCTTGGCGGGTGAATTGCCCGTGTCCAAAGTCTACAGGCAGGAGGCTGCCTGCTGCAATCCCTGCGAGAGGGATAACTTTTACAATATACGGCCTGATTGCAAATAAGTTACTAATAAGCCGCTTTGGCGTAAGAACGGCTCTATGCATTATTTCCTAAGATTTATTTATTTGCAAATATTTCTCTGTTTTTCTTCTTTAAAAAAAATCGTTCGGGAAAATTAGAAAAAAAGGTACAGAAGTTAATATTTAGACATTCATACTATTAAGTAATAGAGCTATAAACTCTCAAATAAGGCACTTTCATTTTACTTAACAATAGGTAACACAACAGCGACAGTGGAACAGACCAAACAAAAGCGATCACCAAAATTGTTGTGACAGTACAATTACCCGGCTAGGAAATTTATTCAATATGCTTTGCCATTGCATTGACACAGCAGGAAAAAAAAAGCCCAAATGCTCAGAGAATAATACAAGAAGGCAGGAGGTATTTGGGAAAAAAAAAAAAAAAAGATTTATTTTGAAATAACTTTTTAAAGAGATACTTTGCCTCCATGATTTGTTATCGATGTGCATCTGACACGATACAAAACAAACAAACAAAGAAAAAACACGTTCTGTACAGAGCTCTAAAATGAGCCGCGATTATCTACAAGATGAGCTTTACGCTTGGGTCTGGGTTGGAGAGGGGCCCGATCCTGCAGTCCGCACTCTCTAAACGAGTTTCGCAGACATGTGGTAGGAAAGCCTGGCCCCGAGTCTGCGTGCGTGTCTCCGTGTGTGTGTGTGTGTGTGCGTCTGTGAGTTCCTACAATACACTCCTTGAGTAAAGTGGGCAAATTGGAGCTGCCGGAGCGGGCGCGGGTCCCTGGCTGCTCTAGAAGTCCTGCCGCGGGGTGTGAGTTAGACTGTGCCGCCGTAGATCACAGTTTCGCCTGAACACTTTGCCGCACTGCTCGCAGTTGTAGGGCTTGATGTCTGTATGGGTAAGAAGGTGAGTTTTCAGGTTACTTCTTTGATTAAAGGTTCTTCCACATGTGGGGCATTTGTGTGGAGATTCCTGTTCAGATTTGAAGCAAGCAAAGGATTAATCCTTCACAAACCACCTTGTTTAACGTATTACTGCACTTTTTCTCACCGCAACGCACAACTTGAGATATCGGGGGAGGACACCAACGACAGGAGCCCCGTGCGGCCGGGCGGCCGCCCACCTCTCCCTATCCTGCCCCAAAAGCCTTATTTTATAGTTCTCGAGTAGTGATGTTCCGCGCCCCTGGAGCACACGGAAAACAGCCTCCCCGCCGCCCTCCCGCTCCAGGACACCCTCTGCCCGCCCGGCTGCCACGGCTGTCCCTCCGCACCGCTCCGCATCCCGCCGCCAGGGCAGGGCTGCAGCCCTCAACGAAAAACGCCTCGAAGCAGCGGCGCGGACAAACCCGAACCCGGGGCTCACTCTCCGCTGCCAACCGCGTCCCCGCTGTCCTTAAGCCCGTCTCCCAAGGGCGCCGTTTATCCGCGGGTCTCCCGCGGCCGCGGAGGTAATCACGGGCCGCTGTTCCCCCGCGGACCCACGGGGCCGTCCAGTGCCGGTCCCCCCTCGCTCCCCTCCGCACCAGAGTCCTGTTCCCCCAGTGGCCACCGCCCCTGCCCCGCGGCGAGCCAAGCCGAGCCGGGCCGGGCCGGGCCGGAACAGCGCCGGCGGCACACGCGTTGAGAGGCCTGGGAAGGGCGGGCTCACCTGCATGTGTAGGGTTTTGTGGACCGCCAGGGTCCTGGACTGGCAGAAGCCCTTCCCGCACTCCTGGCACTTGAAGGGTTTCTCTTTGGAATGGATGTACCTGGAAGGCAACCCGTGGGTGAGCAGCGCTGCCGGAGGCGCGTGGGCCCCGCGACCCCAGACCCCGCTTCCCCAAACTCGACCCCCTTTTCCAGACGCCCTCACCCTCCTCTTCCTTCCTTTCCCCATTACTATTCTGTGTAGGGTTAAACTTCTTGGCCGGTTCAAAACATTTGCAATAATTCGTATCGAAGCGTGACTGCACTCTCTGGTGCCAGACCGGGACAGCATCTGGGCTGCCGGCCGGACCCGAGCCGCTCTTCTCCGAAGGCGGAGAGGATTCTCAGCTCTGCGGCCGCGGGCGTCTCTCAGCACGGGCCGCAGCGTGCGGAGCTGGGTGAGGGATCAGCAGGGAAGCGCCCACGTGCGACCCGTCCTGTTCCTGCACCCCCCAGGGTCATGGCTCAGAAGCACAAAAGCCCCGGGATCTTCATCTCCGGCTGTGAACCCCTCTAGCTCTCCCTCAGGCGGGTGCCCTTCCCACACAAAGCGCAGGTTTCGGCTGCCCTGGTCCCTCCGTGGCCTCCGAATCTGAGCCGGGGGCTTTTCCTGTGCTGTTTCCGTGGCTCCTGGAACCGCTGAATCTCATCCCCCTCGAGCGGCTCACCCCACCCCGACTGCCCACGGCCCGACCCCGGTCGTGGTGGTCCCTCACCGGTGGTCCCGCAGGTGGTCCTGCCTCCGGAAAGCCTTGTGGCAGATGTCGCAGGTGTAAGGCCGCTCGTCCGTGTGGGTTCGCTCGTGGATGAGGAGGTTATAGGACTTGGTGAAGTGCCTGCCGCAGAACTTGCAAATGAACTCCTTTTTCGTCTTGGAGGGCAGGCGGCCGCGGGAAGGCTTCCTGTCCGGGGACAGCTTGCTGATGCCCGACAGGGGCGAGGCCAGTCCGGGACTCAGCTTGGCGAGCTCCCCCACCTTGGGGGGGTCCTCCTGCGTGGCGGCCACGGCCAGGTTGGCAAAGTCAAAGCGGGGCCTGTCCTTGTGCAATGTTGGGAGGACGTGGGCGATGGCCCCTTGCTTGGGGTGGAAGAGTTGCGTGGCAAAGGGGAGCGCGGGGAAAGGGAAGCGGGAGTCCACCAGGCCCTGCGCCGCCATCTCCGTGATGGTAGAGCGGGTGATTTCATGCACATTGGGGTAGCCCAATGTCCAGTGGTTCATGTGCATGGTTTGCACGGCGCTGAGTCCGTACAGACCTTGCAACTGGTCCACAGCTGCGGGGAAGGTGTTCACAGCCTGGAGGAAGGAGTAGTTAGTGAGTTGCAGGGACGGGTGCAGCGGGATGGGGGCTGGCAGAGCCTTGCTTCCCATCTTCCCGAGGTGGGTGCGAGCCGGCGGAGCAGCTGGTGTCTCTGTTGGGCTTCCGAGACCGGGAGAAAATCCTAGGAGGAAAGAAGGAGAAAGGAGGAGAGAGAGACTTTTACCAAGAGCAGCGTGGTGCTCCTTAGCCGAGGCGAGCGCAGCAGCGGAGCCAGGGAGGGCCAGGCACGGCTCCGGTGCGCTGCCTTTCCGCGGCCCCAGTGCCCCGCCGCGGCACAGGCTCCCGTCCTCCGCCGGGACCGGTGGCCAACACCGACCCACGGCGCGTTTGCTTCGACCGGTGAAGCTACAGCGTAGGAAATAAATAAATAAAAACAGCTTTCCCAAAACAACCACCCCAAATTAAAACAAAAAGGAGAAAACCCAGCGCCGACCCAACCGAGGGCGCCACAAATTCAAATTAAACGAGTCGTGTGAAAATACAGACGGAACGGAGACGCAGCCGGGGACGAAGCCTCTCCGCTTTCCGTCGCCCAGCCACCTTCCCCCGCAGCGCCCACGGCGGGGACCCCGGAGCCGCCTCCCTCCTGGCCCCCGCGCCGACCTGGCCCCCGCGCCGACCTGGCCCCCGGCGTCGCTCCCACCCTCCGCCCGGCCTCCTGCGGGCGCAGAGGCCCCGACCCCGACCCCTCCTGGCTGGGGCCTCCCCGGGATAGAACAGGGTGTTCACGGAGAGCCGAGTCAGGCCCGGGGGGCGGAGCGGGGGGGAATAAACCCCGCGTTCGTCCTAGCTCCGTTGCTTATTTTTCTTCCTTCAACAACAACTCATTTATCAAGATAACCGAAGGAGAGAAAAGGAGCCCCTACCCCGCACGCACACCTCCTCCCCAGCCGCCCGCGCAGCAGCCATCCCAGCGGCGGCGAGAAGAGCGGCCGGCCCGGAGGCCTCCCCGGCCCGCCGAGGGCCGCCCGGCCCGGCGCTGCCCCGCAATCGCTCCCTCCGCGCCGCGGGGCCGAGAAGGGCGAGAGCAGCCCCGGGGGACGGAGCCATGCGGCCGAACCCCCCGCACCCCCTCGGGCGTCCCTCGGCCGGGAGCTTCGCCGGAGCGGCGGGGCCGTGAGCTAATGAGCGATGTGTGACTGTCAGAGGGTTTCACTCAGCCCATTCAACCGAAACCGCCGGGCCCGCTGCTCCCGTCGCAAGGGGGTCCCTTCGGCGGACCCGGGGCGACGCTTCCCCCCCCCCCCCCCCCGCAGCGCAGGGGTACATTGGCGCGGGGGGCAAGCCCCTGCCGTTTCCTTTTTTTTTTTGCTTTCGTTGAGGGTTCACTTCCAGCAGCCGAGAGGCTGCCGCGACCCAAGAAAGCGGCCAAAGCAAACGCCGGGGTCTCTCCGGGCCTGTAAACAAGAGGTAGGGCCAAGGGTGACCCAGCACCTCAAGGGATTTGTGTGGAGGGTCTGGTCACGCGCACTTTCCAAAATAAACACGAGAACCTCCCCCCGCAAAAACCCTAACCTACCCCTTCCAAACAACAACAAAAATTAAGGAAACTCTCCGAGCGCAGAGCCGCGCTCCGTGAGCGGCGTCCCTGCCTCCCGGGCCGCTGCCGCCCGGCTCCTGCCGTTCCGCTGCCACCGCGCGCACTCCGCCTGCGAAGACACTTTTCGATTTTTTTTTTCCTAAAATACCTTTCCCTCCACGTTTGCTGCACAGCACAATTGGCCGGCTGCGGAAAAAAAATGTGGCAAGGAGTTCGGGTGTGAAGTGCAATGCTGCCTACTCCTGTTTTCGTTTGCCTCGAGTCGTGGCTCTCCGGAGCTTCCTCCGCCGCTGCCCAGTTTTCCTCGTTTGTGATTGTATCGACACCGGGAACAGTTATCGATACTATTATATATGGCCATCTTTTCGTTTTATTGTTGGGGGGGGTGGTTATATATAGAGGCTTATTTTTAAAGATGTCGTAGTGTGAGTTCCTATTCGCTTTCCATGAGGAACCGAAACAGAAGCAATTAAATCACTTTTCGTTGGCTGCTCCGGCGGCTCCATCCCGGTTGTTTGAGGCTGGGTTTCGGAGCCACCGGTTGGGACCTATGACCGAGGTAGGAGCAGTGTTCCTGTAGGGCAGAGCTCCCTCTGTTACAGCCGCGTTTGGTGGCTGCGTATGGGGGTGCCACTGCACCACGCTCATTTTGGTGTCCAAGAACCAACCCTGAGAAAACTATTCTGAACATGAAATCCTCATTTTAAGGTAGAAACTTCTAAAACCACACTTCTGTCTGAATGGCGGTACATATGCTACTATTTGTATTTGGAAGTAACTTTAGTTAAACGTATCAAAAAAGAATAGAAAGCGCCTTCGAACGTGATTTTTAAGGCCATTTATATAAAGGTGTGTTGGGGCGGAGGGGTTGAAAGTCAACCAAAAACGGATGTTACTTAAACCTTGGCACTTCCTTTTCCCTTTCCATTCAGAGAGCTTAATTAAATTAAGCCCGGTGCCAGGACAACCCTCTCTACCTGCCGCCGACCTGCTGGTCCTGCCCGCGCTCCCCGTTCTCCCGCGGCGGGGCCGGGACTGTGTCCCCGAAGGCTCTGCCGTCCTACCCAGGAATAGGGTGGGCACCGGGTCGCCTCCGTTCCCCGACGGCCTCACCCGAAGCCGCGGCCGCCGCTGCCCGCGCAGCCAGGTGTTTCCCCCGGCCGAGGTTTCTCCAGTGCGACCCGCGGCTTGGCTCGCAGTCCATGCACGGACCGGCTGCTCCCTGCCAGGAGTTTGGCGTGGAGGACATCGAGAGCGCATCCCGGGAGGCTGCCGTCGCCTGGCCTCGCACCAACGCGCCCGCGGCGTGGAGAGGGGCACACCCGCACCCCAAGCCGCCGCGGAGCTGCGAACTGAAAGTAAACGCGGCGGCCCCGCGCTGCCGGCTGAGCGCAAGCTCCGCTCCCGGGGCGGCCGCCCCGCTCCCGCCGACGGCAGCGGGCAGGGCGGGTCCCGGAGCCACTCACCTACCGCAGCCTGCTGCTCCTCCCGGGGCAAAGCTGAAGCGGCGGCCGCGGCACCTTCACGGAGACATTAGATCCACAGCGGGGGCGCTCAGCGGGGCCGTGGCCCGGCGGCGACCGGCATGTTGCGGAGGGCTGGGCGGCGGCTGGGAGCTCTGGCCGCGGCGGTCCCGGGGCCCCGGCATAGACCGCCGCCTCCCGCCCGCAGCCTCCCGCCTTCGACCCCGGCGAGGCTCGGCGCGAGTCTGAGCCGCCCCCTGCCCGGTCCATCACATTTCAGCGGTGACTGGCGTGGAGCGCTGTCCCCGCCCGCCCGCCGCCGCCGCCGGCCCACCCCGCGGCGAGCACAGCCCCGCGCTCGGGGCCGCGCCGCTCCGCCCCGACGGGACGGGACGGGACCGCCCCCGGCCGCGGCCCCGGCCCCGGCCCGCCCCGCCGGCCCCACTGTTTACTTGTGTTTGGGTAGCAACTGGGCTTTAAAGTGGCAGGACGCCCCCCGCTCCCCCCGCGTCACCTAAGGTGACTTTTCCCTCCGAGAACAGCTCGACGCCCCCTGTCCCACTGCCGGCCGCGGGTATTTGCGCGCTCCTTGCGCCTCGTTGCCCATCTCGGCTGCCCGTCGTGTCCCAGCTGGAGTGACATAGGCGGCCCGACTGGTTTAAATATCTAAAATAACACCCCCAAACCTAGAGTGTGGGGTTTTGTGGGTGCCTATGTGGCCAAGAGTGGGTGCAGATAGTGTTCAAGTCCCTAGTGGGCTTGTGGCCGTCATGTCGGGTCGCCCTATGGACGGTCAGCGTTTCGGCGCTGCCCTTTCACTACGACTGAGTCGCTTAAGGGCAGATTCGGGAAGAGAAGCTCTGCGGAGGCATCCCCATGCTCAGTGACTAAGCGCACAATCCCTACCTGGAACAGACACATAGTTTCGAAAGCAGTTTCGATTTATTACCAGGGAATTTACTGCTAAATGGGGCCTCCCTAACCCTCTTCAAATGTCTCGATTAGGGAGCCCTATTCACGTTCGTCGACAGTTGCAATGCGGCTGATTGCACATGTCGGCTTTGGGTTACATTTTTATCTGTACTATTATCTTGTTATGTGCGTTATTTCAATCACATGTATGGGAAATTAATCGTATAATCTGGACTGGAAACCGGAACAAGAATTGGAAAAGGACAAAAATATGTCGGGGAAAACGGCACTGAAAGGATAGCTTTGAAAAATTTTCAAAGATAAGGTCTATGTAGGTTAGTTCAAGCCCGAGGTAGAGAAGAGGACATAAATTACGGCTGCATGGGGATTTTTTTTTTCCTTTTGTTGTCCAGTAAGAAAAAAACTAATCAAAGAGGAGAATAAGAGTGGGCAGAGGAAGTTTTGGCCGTGTCCCCTCACAGGGCAGCGCAGCCGAGGATGGCGCACGTTGCAGCTCACGGCTGCCGCCGGCCGCCGGGGCTATTTTTCGTTTCTTTTCAGAAATCTCTGCTTCGAAAATGCTATGTTTTAAATCCAGACAGCCCAAATAAATAGTATTTCTTCTCCCGGCCAGTGAGGATACGGAAGTTCACAATTCGCGGAGAAGGACTGATTTCCTCGGTCCGGGTATGAGGCGGGTACGGGCCGCCTCGGGGAGCCCGCACAGGGCAAGGGCTCGTCGGCTGCGGCTGGGCTGGGGGACTCCGGCAGGATGCGGGGGCAGGACCCGCATCCCGTCGTTTTGCTTTCTCGAAAGAGGCCGGCTGCTTCAAGAACGAAGTTAAAAGAGGTCTTTAGAGTCGCAATTTCTTCTCCACACTGTTGGCTTCTGGATACCAAGAGCAACACCCGCGGACTCAAGGATCAAAGGGAAATTGTTTCAGGAGAACCATAATTTCTTGCACTTTACAGCAAGTAGAAATAAGACGCACTTGTGGACAAGAAAAAAAAATAATATATTTAACAACCAACTCAAAATCAAAACCAGAATCTAAAAAAATCCCCAAACAACAACGACCTCCTCAAATCACAAGCCGACCAGGCAACGAAAATGCCCCAAAGCGGAGGGGACTCGGGAGGCAGACGGTGCGGTGCGACATCACTGGCCGGGCTGTTCGCTCCCCGGCCGCTCGTGGTACCTTTTTGGCTACGCCGCGCTCTCCCACCACCGCGCACGTCTGTGCTGGCCGGGAGCACCCTGTGACCCCGGCGCGACTCCGCCCGGCCCGGCCGGCAGGTGCGCGGCAAGATCCCCCCGCGAGGCCCACAGCTAATGCCGCGTCAGCTCCGCACCAGGCGGAGCCCGGGGTCGCTCGGACGCCGGGGGGCTTCACGGCAGCGACACCCGTCGAGGCGGTGGCACTAGCCGGGGAACGGGCCGCCGGGTCCCGCAGGAGCCCAGCACTCCCCTGTCACCTTTCCGCATCCACCTGGGGCGAGCGCCTCCCGTACCCAAGGCACTTTTCTCGCGTTGCGCGGGCGCGGGCACGGCCGGGCGGTGCGGGGGCGCGCCCGGGGACGCTCCGTGCCCGCCGGCGGCGGCCCGCGGTGCTGCAGCGCCGCCTGGAGGTCAGCTCGGAGCCCTGCGCTCCGCCCGGCCCGGCCCGCCCCGGCCCCGGCCCCGCCGTGGGTGTCCCGGCGGCCGCAGCACATTGGGACGGGGTCCCGGCGGACCCAGAGCGGGGCTCTCCCCGCACCGCCCGAGAGACGGTGGCCGCGGGGCCCCGAGGAGCGCGGAGGCCGCACCGCTATGCGCGGGGGTCCGAGCGCTCACCTCGCACCTCCTTTTCCCATCTGCGCTCCCCGCCGGTGCAGACGTCGCCGCGGTTATCTCAGCCTCCACCCGCTCTCTCTTCCCACACCATTCCCCCCCCCCCAAAAAAAAAATTTCATCCGGAGCGCTGGATTCCGTCCAGGGGAGCAAGGTGATAGGCAGTGTTTGCTCTTGCTGCGAGGAAGAGATTAAAGCAATTCCTCCGCGGCCGTGAAGCTTGGGGAAACCTTGACCATTCGCCCCTTTCTGAGCACAGAAATGCGTCCGGGAGACGGTAGCGAGGCCCCGCAGCGGCGCTTGTCGGGCCCTCCCGCGGGGCACCGTGCGCGGCCGCGGTGCGGGATGCGCGCACGGAGCGCTATCGGCAGTGGGGGCCGCGGTCGCTGGGAACTCATCCCGGCGAAAATGAATGGGGCAGAGTCTTCAGAGGGGGTCAGGGGTGCGCCCGCAGCCGGCGCCGGAGGGAGAGCGGTCAGCGGGTACTCGGGACGGCTCCGGCTCATGACAAGCGGCTATGCCAAGGGAAGGGGTCGAGAGCACAGCCCTCAGTGCAGGCAGCCGCCGCATCCTGCTTTGGAAGAGACCCGAGGGCTCCCGACGGCTTCTGGCTCAGGGAGCGCTGCCGGAGCGCGCAGGGCACAGCGGTCGCTGGGCAGCGAGGGCGGCCGCGGACCGAGCTCAGCCCTGGGCTACCGCCGGCCGACAGACAGGCCGATGCAGCGAACCACTAGGCTACACACCGAGGACTTAATTATTTTTTTTAAGGAAAACAGTGACCGCCCGTCTATCTGTCATCGGATTCCGCTGGTGTTTCTTGGTGACTAAATCATCACCGGCTTCGCTCCGATTTATTGGGTGGGATATTCTGTTTTGTTTTTAATGAGCTAGTCAGGAAATGCCAAGATTTGACAAACAGGCGTAGGCGGCCGGGGACGCGGCGCTTGGCAGGCTTCGGGGGACACCGCCGCTGCAACTCCCGCTCGGCGTCCCCTTTTTCCTTCTCGGACTCAGATCCCCGTAGAATACCGCCGCGATTAATTTCCATGGAAGAGAAAGTAATTAAGCACCCAACGACCTCAGCGGGCTGGATACCGCCCGCGTCTTCCCCGGCCGCCCCAGCCCGGCCGCCCGCTCGCCCTCGGCGCCTGCCCGCAGTCCCGGCCGCAGAGCTGCCCCTGGGGGAGCGGGCCCAGCCGCCTCACCGCGGCACCGCGGCTCTCCACCCCGACGTGCATCGCCACCGCGGGCAGCCCGACGGGCGCCTCCTCCCCGTCTTCCCCTCTCTGGGGAGCACAGAGCACCGGGGGGCTTTTGTTCTCCGGCCACTGCCGAGTCCCGGCCCCCCGCTCCCGAATCTCCTGGCTCCACGTCGGACACCGCGGGGCTCAAGGTGTCAGGCACCGGAGGAGCGTCAAACCGCCTTTGGCCGAGTCCGCCCTTGCCGTGTGCTCACCGTGAGGGCCGCTCATCCCGCGGAACTTGCGCGCTGTGCCGCAGCCACTGACGCGGTGCAGTAGCGCGGTGCGGACGGCGCGGAGGCCGCCGGCGCCGCGGGGACCGAGGGGACGCCGCCAGCTGCGGTGCTGCAGCCTTGCCCCGACGGCGGGTCCCGAGCCCTCGATAAAAGGACTTTTCTAGCCTAAAATGTTCCTTCCCCCGCCATCAGCAATGAGAGGTTTTTGTGCTGTCTGAAGTGAGTAGATGTCAAGACAAAGAAATACAACATGCCGTACCTTGCTATGGTTTGGTTTAAGCAACCTTTGGCTAAAGTCTTTCCTGCCGTCAGCACAGAAACACTGAGCAGGGCCGTGCTGCGGAGGCACAGACACCCATCGCACACGAGGGGCCCTTTCCCATCGCTCCGTACCTCACCCCCACAGCCGAGCCTCGGCACTGCAGAGGGTCCCCAGGCTGACAGGCTCTGCTTACTCTCTGGAGGTGGCATTTTACCTCTCTTGGCAGACGTGTCAAAGGACAGCTGCAGGTGAAGGTCGGCAGGGCTTCAGGGCTGCCTGCCGGCTGCACGGCCATGGGTTTGTAGACTACACTGCTGAGTTAAAGGGGGGGTTCAGGCTCCCAAGAAGTTCTGCAGCTGCCTCAGGCCGAAAGGATCGTGAAGTTTGCAATTTCTGAGCCAACTGCTAGGGGGGAAATCTAAAAGAATTATTGTATAAAAGTCATAAATTGGTTTGAGAAATGCAGTTGTACATTTGGTCGCATGCCTTGTAACTTACCTAGGACATGAAAACTCCAAGGCAGCAGAGAACAGACCCATACATCTTCTCCTGTGGCATACATTAAGTAACTCCATTTCCTTTTAAGAACTTGCAATATCCCAGTGAATAACTTGGTTTCACAAATAAAATTAATATTATAGGGTGTAAGTCAACAAACAATAGAAAAGCTCAGAGAGTTTTTTCCAGTTGTAAACATGCAGAATCCATCTGGTCATTAGATACATCTGTGGGTTAAACACTGATTTGTTTATGCAAGCCTGATGCTCATGATACCCTTAAACTGGGACTATTCTGTTGAATGCATGTGTACTATAATCCTCTTTTACCTACCCTCCACATGCGGGTTTCCTGTTTTCAGCATGCATTCTCAATGTGTATACTGTGGTGAAGGATATGTTATAAACCAGGATACTACAGAGCATTTCAGATATTTTCAGACCATTACAAGCATGGTGCAAGCATATGCAAATCATCACTTACAGATGTGCACAATGTCTGCAGTAATCTCCGTGTTTTTCCAGTTTTTGTGGCATCTAACTCAAAGTAAAGGAAAATAATGCATATAACAAAAAAACCTAACAGTTATTCCCAGGTAGATTCACTTCTACAATGTCCATGCAAACCTTACTAATGAAACCCTGAAGTTCATAATAAAATCAGGGGGTTTGAATGTTAAGTTATTGATAATTGCTGAAATACAAGGAAATCGAGGGAAAGCTTACCAGGGTAAGGTATTAGAAAGCACTTAAAGACACTGCCAAGGCTGAACATAACTCTGCTTCTCTACTCAGTATGATCTAAAAAGTATTTAAGTACATGCTTAAGATCATTGCTATCTAGGGAAGTATCTAAGCAGGTGCTTCAATGTCTTTATATGCTGGTCATCTGCTGAATGTGTGGTTTCCTGCTTGTTTTAAATATTTCCCTAATCAGGGATATTATTTTCAGACTGCCTCATAAAATAAACAAATGAACAAAAGTTTTATAAAAAAATCCAAAAGCAGTTACTGTTCTAGGCAAGAATTTTCATCATGCCTGCTTTCATGTCCTTTTCCATGAGTTAAGTTGTTGGCACTGATATCTGTATGACTACCTTGTTTTTGCCTTAAGTGCTGGTGTTCTCAGCTTCTGCTGCCATCTCACAGCACCACTGTGTGCATCATCCTGTTGGGTGAAAGGACAGTGGCACCAACACAGAGCCTGTGGATGCAATGTTGATTGATACACTGTAGAGATTTTGCAGTGGAGAGGAGTTGCACTGCATTTAGCTTATGGCATGGGAAAAAGAGTCCTTTTCCTCCATGAACTCTCCATGGCCACTGTGGGGAAAACTCAGGGCAAGATCACTCTGGAGTACAGTCAAAGAAACAGCTGGGAAAAAGAACAGATCAGTTCAAGAATAGAACTGAAATAGGCACGGGCCAGTCAGAAGACTTTCTGGTAAAGAATACTCTCTACCTCATTTTCCTTCCCTTCCTGTCAAGCTGAGCTGGTGTCAGTGGATTTCCACCTTCTTTGCTCATGGACTTTTGTTTTCTGTTCCCATGATGGTCTCTGCCCGGAGGACTGGCATTTTGCTTGCTCCCCTCAGTTCCCTTTCACAGACCCCACAGGAGCATTTGAGGGACTTGGATGCAATGGTGAAGGGTAGGATGAAGCTTGCAAATGGCCTTTTTCCCTGTTTAGTCTAGAGTAGATGGCATGGTCTGTCCCATAAACAGTATCAATAACTACTGCAGGATTTATGTTTGCATTAACTTTCATTTATTTAGCTTGCTCACCCATGCTAGGCTGGTGAAAATTATTACTTGTTATACTATTCTTTCAAATTCCCCCTTGGGAATTGTCTCCAAGAAAAACATAAATCCCATTCATTTCAGCACCAAAACTTATTTTAGCACCAGAGGAGTGCTGACAGCCAAGGACATGACATTGAAGTAGAAACAGAACTGACTCAAGGCCTGTTATTTTCAGCTCCAGAGAAGAGGAAAAGGAGGTACTGTCAGCCACACTGCAACCAGGAGCTTTTGAATCTTACTGCTGCCGTGAGGCTGCGCGTTTGTGAACCTGCCTGTGAAGGTACAGCACCCAGCTCTTTTGGGAGGCTGTGGCTATGTGGAAGGGAGCAGAAGAGACCCTGGGCCAAGGAATGCTTTGGAATGATAGCCTTCCTGGCTGTGATGGGAGCAAGGATCTATGGCATCTGCGAGACTAGGGGCTTTCAGAGAATGCCTATGGAGAAACATGAGGAAATCTCCATCATTAGCAGAAATGCTCAGGACAGAGAAATGAAAGCTGAATGTAGAAACTGAAAAAAATACTTTTTGAATCCAGGAATAGTCCAAGGAAAAGGCTCATGAAGCCATCTGAAAGGATTTTTCAACAAAATGGATCTTGTGCTTGAATTCTTAAAATCTTAAATCTGAAAATAGAGAAGTCTGAGTGACTTACCAGAGGGCTTTGACCAATATGGTGTGTTAAAAAATTCTGTTGGAAGAAGAATAAAGAAAGTATAACAGTGTGTTTATTTCAGTGGGACCTGGCATGAAAGTCAGTCAGTGGCCACAGCATCACTGCTGATACTCCTGAGATCTAAAAAAGGGACCACCAATACAGGTCATTAGCTAAGGTTAAGCAGGGTTAACCCTGACCTTTCTCCAGTCTCCAAACAGGCATCTCTTAAGCAAATAAAAACCACAGTTATTAAAGAACTCTTAAACAACTACAATAACAAAACAGAGTGGAGTCAAAACTGCAGATCTGTTTTATTCAAAGCATAATATTTATATATGACAGATACTGGAAGGCAGCAGAACTAGTTTTAAGGACCATCTCTCTACCTAGATAGGGGAGGCATACTTTGAAAGAATTCTGTCTTTTGAATGACAGCGAGACATGAATTTAAGTCTTCCAGAAAAGAGCGTTTTAATTCCTAGAGCTTGGAAATTCCTAACTGCTTAATAAAGAACAATATTGGAAATACTGGATGTTCTGTTAGAATTACAGGTGGAGCCTGAGATGCTAAAAGGCTGTTCAAAGGATCACTTAAGTCTGATCTAGTTCAGCACTAGTCTCACATTATCTTTTCCACCCTCAATGGTTTCAAAATCTCTAAAACCAGACTTGAGCTGATGTTTACTTTTACAGCTAATGGTTCCTCAAATCTAAAAGAACTTCTAAGGAGTAGATAAAAGCAGCTGCAAAAGTGATCTAGAAATAAACATCCAGAAGAAAGCATAACTGCTTTTTTTTTTTGCATAACTGCTTTTTTTTTTTGCATAACTGCTTTTTTTTTTTGCATAACTGCAATCAAAGTTCCAGCTGTTCTTGTTTCAATTTTTATCAGTTTTCTTTTTAATCAGGCACATTTTGAAGTCAAAGGCTTATTTCCAACAGCTTTTGTCCATATATATATACACATACATACATACATATATATATGAATGTAAGCTCCTTGAAATATTACAGAAGTTCTGTTTCACATCAAAATACTGTACATTGTCACTGAAACTATTAATTTTCTTTTCCTCATCCCCCATATTCTCTCTAGGCCCCTCTTTTGCATCTGGCATGTGTACTGATACTCAAGATGACAAATACTGATAACTGTGAAGCTGCAATGCTGCATACCTCCATAAGGCAAAGCTTAGCCAAAGTTAGTCATTGATTTATGTCCCATATTCTGTTCAACAGCATAAGGGTTTCTTTTCTAATTCCATACCTTTAATCCTTGCCACCTCCAACCCAGTATGTGTCAAATTTCCACCTTATTGTTGCAGCTGTGGTTTCTTAAAGTGAAAGTATGCTTCTTGAATGCAGTGACACATTCTTCAGTTTATTCACAGGTTTAAATTCTCAGTTGTTCAAAAATGCCTGAACTCATCAAAATGTGGTGGTGTGGATTTTTTTTTTCTGTATTATATGGCTGATACAGAGGTCTTAAAAAACAAATTATGGATTTGGGATGACTATTTTTATTTGATTCAAATCTGTAGAAAGTATAGTAACTTAGGGAGAGATACTAAGTCTATGGTTCTCTTTATCAAAGAGGTTACTTACAAAATAAACAAGGTAGAAAAAGCTCTCCCACACATAAAAAGCCTTGTGCAGGTGTAGAGATGAAAGGAAACCGTGCAGTGTCTAGGTACAGTATTACCTAGAGTAACTTCATAACACACAGTAGGAGACAGCACACAAAGCAGATCAGTTTCAGGAGAATCTGTATTATTTCAAAACAGAGCTGCAAAAGTTCAGGGTTTTGTTTTTTTGGTTTTTTTTTTTCATTACCTTCACTGTTTTAGGAGAATACCCATCCTTCCAGTGCTCTCTCATGAAAAAAGGACCAGAGACAAGATGCTGTAAATATTCCTCCAGCAGTTTGCAAGCAAGTTCTCCCCATTACCTTCCCAACCCTTTTGACAGCCCTCTGTGGAGCACTACTCTTCCTGCAGGTGAGCTGGTGAAAAGGACCATACCTTTGCTTCAAGTTGCTCCAGTTCAAAGTCTGGTACAGTAACTCAAACCCACTTTTATCATATTTAAAAGCTAAGAAGTTAGTGTTTTCCACCAGAGCAGCTGACACGTGTCCAATTCCAGGAAAAGGCCAAGAAAATAGCTAAAAGCAGTAACAATTTAAAAACCACTGCAAAAAATCTGCCAGAGGACATCTGTCAAAGTCCAAAGAGTTCCAGTTATGTATGATTTCATTTGATCCCAGAGGCTAAATAATGTACAGGAAAGATTTAATAATGTTATGCAGATTATGTGTGGAAATGTAAGAGGAACTGAATACAATGCCAGTTTGAAAAATCTTCATGTGCTCACAGCACTATTATTGCTGCACAGTCAGAAAACACAGCTTGAGCAACAGACTACGATAATAAAATAAAAAATTGGAATTGCTAGAATATTTACTCAGGTGAGGCTCTTTGATTAAAAAAAGATGACTTAATATTTTCTCTCTGCCAGGAAATTACCAGTGGAGAGAGCCCCATTCCTGTTTCCACCACATCAAGTTCCACTGCCATGTGAAAGCTTGATAGTGAAAATGTGGTAACCAAGGATCACTGCTAACAATGTTTCCAAATGCCAGTGCAAAGGAGACTTCAGCTACTAAATGCAGAGCAAAAATGAATGGCCCTCAGCTATCTCTGCTTGCAAGTTTGAATTACAGCATCTGGCTGAACAAGAATTGCCGAAGTACAGGTATGATCCTTTTGCCAAGCCACTTCCAGAAGCAGTAATTTCTGGCAGAGGGAGGGACGGAGGAGGCAGCTGTAAGGGTGATGTGAATGGCCATGACAGGATCTGCCAAATGATATCTGTCAAATCTTCTGCTGGTGTAATGCTCCAGTGCAATTTAACACACTTTAAATACTGGCAGAGGAGGAATTTTTAAACAGGGTTCTTAGCCAGCAGAGCTATGGGCTTCACCATTAAAAATAAAAACCAAACAAACCCCTCTCTCCCCCCTCCCCCCCCCCTCGAAAGCAGGAGTAAATGTATCCTATCTGGCAATATCTAAAACCTTTTGTCTAGACTCTCACACAGGAAGCTAGTGCAAGGTTTCCTAGATTTCTTTAAGCCGGCACTTGTGGTAGCATTGCTTCAGCCAGGGTTTTTGTCTCCCTTGGGGTATGGTTATACTTTTACCAGCTGAAAATTTATGCTTAATAGTTTTTCTTTCAGTGGAAGGATCTAAGACTTTTCCTTCCAATGCTAAGACTATTTTCAGGGAGTTTCAGTAGGTTTCTTGGGTTTCTCATTTCCTCTTGCTATTCCTGCTCTCATCTGTTTTGCAAATGGCCACCATAATGTTAAGCTTATCTAATGGCCAGGCCTCCAGCTGGAAGAATGCCAGCAACATTCTGAAAATCAGTCATCTGAAAGCATTCAGAGGACATGGCCATCACCTTCTCCCTGAACCTCAAACATAAAACTTCCCTGATAAACACACAGTCCAACGCCATGGAAAGTAAGAGGCTAATCTTAACTTCAGATATTACTTTAAGCAGCTTCTCTCAGTGACACTCAGACACTTTGTTCAATTCATCTTACTCTACAAGTAATAGTTTTATTTTTTTTCCCCAGTGTTTGGGATACTGGTTGTACATATACATAGTAAAGAGTGTCTCCTTAATGGTTTCACTGCAACTGCAGATTTCACTACATTGTTGTTTCTCCTTATTTAGTTAATTGAAATACTTTTTTCCTCCTCACTGGCAGGGTGTGATCCATCTACTGGCTTTTGAATTCAGGCATGGCCATGGCAGTTCCTTCCACCAGTGTGACTTTGGACTTTTGTCACAAGTCCCACTAGGAAAAGTAGCAAGGGCAGAACAAACTTCTTTCCCTTTTGTAAATGGAGGTTGGCAAAAATGCAAGATTTGTTGCAGGTCTTTATGTGCAGACATAGAAATCAAAGTTTTAATGAATTTTGCTACTGACCTTGCTGAGTTCTGAATATTATTCAAAAGGAGGAGTACTGGGTCTTGAATCCAGAAATTCGAGAAAAAGTCCAAAAAACAGCCCAAGGTCTGCATATGATACTCTGAAGACACGATATCTGGCAATAAATACCAAAGAAGAAGCTAAGAAGCTTAACTTTTAAAAAATAAAGACAGAATTTTGTCATAACATTTATTTAGTTAAGATGTGAGAAAGAAGAGCTGAAAGCGACTCCTATACATCTTATAGGAGAACCAACACTGTAGGAATGGGATGTGTGAGGAAAAATTATCCCCCATTTGGAATTCTGTTGCCTCAAAGAGAAAGAGTTCTGAACTTGCAGGAGATAGAAAAAACAGTCCCAAAGGGGGAAAGTGCAGTGTGAAGACATCTACACAACAAGAGACTGCCTTCTGCAGTAACCTTATTTTGGAAAAAGAGCTGACAAGAGGAAGAGAAAGAGCTGCTGTCTGCTGCAGTATCTGTCTGAAGGGCTGCTTCAGTCAGCAGTGACAGACAGACATCCTGAGAGCCTGCTGGGAAAAGACTTTCCCAGCTCCCAGGGACCCCAGCGCCTCAGTGCTGTGGGGTGTGCTACTTCCCATAGTGTGAAGGCTGCTGGACTTCAGCCTGTTTCCATTCTGCTAAACCAGAGGACACAGCAGAGAATTGGAAAAGCGTGATGGAGCTAGAGGAGGTATCACAGTGTGTAAGGTAAATGTCTTTCTGGAAAATAAAAGAAGTCATATACTTCATACTGGTTTCTTAGAGAACATACTGTATCTTAGCTTACTTATTTTGACTAAATGGGAACATATTTAGGAAGGAGCTACATTCAAGTGAATTTAGTAAAAAATTAAACTTAAAACAATAGTTACACAGGTTTAAGCAGGCACAGCTCTAGGGGTGTCAGCTAGTGACTTACATGGGCTGCAGGTCTGCCTGGTACAATCATTTGTTGATTAAACAAACCTTCTTGAGGCTGAGGAAACTGAACAGCAACGAGGCTTCCTCCAGCTCCTAATGAGCAGCATAAGGTCCTGTAGTAGCTTTCCTGTCCTAGGACTGAGCCAGACAAACAAAAATAGAATTTCTGGAATCCATTGCATTTCTGAAGGGCATTATTTAAAAATTAGACTGCAAAAGATTATTATCACAGGCATACCACTTTAGAATAGCTTTTCTAGAAGCAAAGCAACTTTGGGGAAAACCTCTCAAACAATCCCTCTTACTGTAAGACACCTGTTCTCCTTAAAGCACTTCTTTTAGTGGAAATCAACCCAGCTGAATTAAATTTGTTTCCCTTGGGCCTGCATTTTCTTTAGCCAACACAACAGCTGCACCATGTGGAGATGAGCCACAAGAAGTGTAACAACACATGTTTGTGATTGCAGTATCAGCTTTGGCAGATTTCAGTGCAGAGGGCTTTAACTGCCTTCTATTAGAGAGCCAGCTTTGCAAAATATACAACATTTTGCAAAGTAGTAGAAGTAATACAGATATAGTTCTGTGTATTTCTTATACATGCTGGTACAGTAAAACCAGAAGAGAACTGACTATTAGTTATAGCTATAAATATTGTATTAAGTACAACCTTTTCCTTTTGCCTGTAAAAGTAGGAACAGAACAGAAGGATGGGTTAGCTACAATAAAATCCCCTGAGGTTCCTGTGCTAGCTGTTACCCAGTCCTGCAACCATTCAAAATGCACACTGACTATGTTATTTTAAAGCTGTAGTAAATTTAATCTCTCCAAGAAATTGCTGAATTCCTGAAAAATAATGTATAATCTTGTTTCAATGTGCTTTCTTCCCCTTCATTTCAAGAACAGGTGCCAAAAACTGGTCTTGTGTAGCCTAATGCAGTATAATTTAGAACACAGTTTTGAAGACTGCTTTTAAGGCATTTCATTTAGAGCTTTTGAGTATCCCACACCCATCAAAATGATGTACTTGTTTTTGAAAGATCATTTTGAAAGGTCAAGAAAAATGCCAATAACATTTGAGTCAAGTGTTTATAATGTGTTGTTTCTGTTACTTTATGCAAAATTAGTGCTGTATATATTTGTGGGTATACTAACACAGGTATGTGGTTTTAATATTCCTACACATTTTCTCACTTAAAACTGCTATACCATTGCAATGCAAATTATACTTAGATATTGTAATGCATTAGCAGGCAATGCATATTATACAACATTGCATAAGTGTCCCTGTGACTAGGAACAGCAGATTTTTCCACTGTCTAAAATTTCAGATGCTTACTATCCATTCCACAATAAAGGGACCACTTCTACACTCTTTATCTTCTCTGACTGCATAATTTCTCATCTAATGAATAAATGACACATTATTAAGAGATTATTTCAAAGAAATGGTAGTGTCTAATATGATCTGTCTCAAATCTTGGGTTTTCCCCCATCCTCCTGGGAGATGAAATGGGCCAAGCATGGAAACACTAGTCAAATAAAAATCTGCCTTTATATTTACAATCCCATGAGAAAATTAGACAGGACCCTCCTTTAAGGACTGATCCTCAAAGTAGTATATTTGAAAGAAAGATTCTGTTGATGTCAACAGATTTTAGATGAGGTCCTAGAGACGTTCTGCCTAGTTTGAGCTGCATAGAGCAGTGATGTGCTATCTATTAACCTTATTGAAGGAGAGACACAGCATACATTAAAACATGTAGTTTGGCTTTTTTATTCTGTTTCAGCTTTTTCTTGTTTACCCTAGTATTCAAATTAGCACATCCATTTTAAAATTAGCTTTAAGGCCTTTATACTGCATATTGTTAGTCTAGTAAGAGCAGCTGAATACCACCAGTATAACAAATTAGATTATGGAACTACAGAAGAGCTCAAGGATGAAGCAATAAAAGTTTTGTACCGACCTATTCAAGGTTACACAAAAACATTAAGCTCTCTCTTGTTTAGAAGACATTGAACCGTGATATATGGACACAAGAAAGTAAAAGAAGTAATGCCTTTAAATCTTCAAACCATTAGCAGTTTTATTCTGTAGGGATCTATGGGAGGAGATGGACTCCACCCTGAGGAAGATAAAAGACCTTAGTTTTCTCAACTGGAAGGAGTGATTCATGTTAGGTGGAAGTGGTATGCATGTGATATTCCTTATGTGGTAAATTAACTGTTTCTATTTGGAAACCTCCTAGCATATGGGATTGCTCTATTTTCCTGAACTCTGAAAGAAAATCATGCCACCAAAATTTTTTTTCTTTTTGCCAACTCCAGGCTGGGTAAAAATGGGCTGTTTTGATGGCTGTTGATAAATTCTCTTGTGGTATTAAAGAAATCCATTAATCATCCACTAAGAAAATTATTTTTAAGGAAGGAATAGTGGAAAAAGCTTAGTTCTCAAATTTAATGGGGTTAACTGCTCTATGTTTTGCTGTGGTTTTATAGCATTACCTATGTACACTTTAGTCACTTTGAAGTCTTGTTTTCAGCAGAAAGTTCCTCTGCTCAGTCATGACAGCAGTTTAAGGACTCATCCTGGGGAGTGGTGAGGATGCCATAAAACTCTCCCCTATAGAACCAATCCAAATCTGCTTAGAGGAGACACAAAGGAGTGCATCGTACAAAGCCAGTTCTGTGAAAATTCTTTATTTGCTGATTTGTTTTTTGTTTAGCACACAGGCTGCTGTGGGGAAGGCTTCTCACTGCTTTTAAGTGCAAAATGGGAATGTAAATGCAAATCTTAATATTTTTCTTGTTTAGATTTTCGATTTTTCCATGGGTCCTTATCTTGTAATCAGACACATTACTTCATAGTCAGTCATGAAATGGCTGTTATGTCCCTGAACTTTTTTTTTTTGTGAAGTTTTAAGACTGGAATTGTATTTGGATTTTTTTTTTTAAGTGTGACTGTACATGTTATACAAGTAACTTATTTGGACTTGAATTATGATCTTCTGGCATGCTTTGGTCGGGAAAGTTGGAAAAAAGTAAGAAACTGAAATGCGGTTTCTGGATTGTAAAGCATTTAGATGAGTGATTCTTCCTCATAAAAACATTTGCTTTTTAATATTTATGAAGCAACCTGGAGATGCACTTCAGAAATAAATAGGAAGGGTTTTACTAAAAACCCCAAAACCCTGTAACTGAATAAACTGTAAGTGCTTCATGACATTGTTTTTGCAGTGCTCAGTATTCACAATGTGCTTTCAGGTTGTTGAGTTCTCCTTATTTTTTATTCTGTCGTTTGGCATCACACATATTGATAATTCTCTTCCAGCACTTAGGTGAAAGGCCCACAAGGGCAAGGAAACTTCCCTCCTTTGAATCTGAAAGAATGGGTTTTGTTAGCCTCTTGAAATCTTTATCCCTAAAAATTGTAAAAAAAAATGAAATCCTTATCTTTCCTAAATATTTCTGCCTCGTATTATTAAAATTCTTAGCTCAGAAGCTAAAGGAAGATAGGAGAAAATCCAGCCACCATGGTGGTGGAAGCCTTGGGCATAAGGCTGTGTGTGCTCATCCAGCTGAAGCTGGTTTCATGAAGTACTTGCTTCATCAAGTAATGATGATTCAATCTTTCTTTTGTTATTGATACTAGTTTCCACCCCAACTGCAGGCATCAAGGCTTGCTAGTTAAACGTTATTTATTTATTCTCCAGGGTGTGAGCACACTTCTTTGCACACTGGAGAGCAGATGGCTGCTCTCAGAAAGAGAAGGAATATTTTTGTGCAGAAGAGAATCCAGAGTAAGCCTCAGTATTACCACAACAACAGTAATTGCTTCACAAACCAAAATTATTTTGTTTTGGACGTTAATGCCAATCTGTAGATCCCATGAGCACAATCAATGCAGCTGTAGTACAGACCAGAATATCTTCTGTGGTCAACTGTAAATAGCAACTCTGTATCCATGGTTTATTTTTACCATAGTGTGCTATTATAGGAAAAATAGCAAATGGTAAGTCTATATATAGCCTGTTACCAAGACTGTAAGCTAAATGATTAGTCAACAGTAAAAGCCTATCCTAATCAACAAATGGCTTTAGGTCCAGTAATAATATTTTGGATATCAAAATAATGTATACTAGGTAGGAGAGGAATTGCAGCCATAAAAAATGGGGTTTTTATGGCTCTTTTTAATGTTAAGTAGGAATTTTATGAATCATGCTGACTTTAACAGACTGGATACAGACAGCAGACTCTATATTGCTTTACTTATATTGCCTGACTTTTTATTTTCTGCCTCTTTCTTTTGTTGGACCAGCAAAAATTAATTTTCCCTTTAGTGACATTAATTAACCATTAAGTTGTGAATAGTTCAGGAAAGGAGACCCCCCCCCACAGCCTTGTTCTTACTTAAAAACTCACTTTAGAAAAGTATAAATTTTATTCCAGACTTGAAAATATGATGTTCTTTTATATTTTATGTGTAACTATTTTATGACTGACAAGGTTAGGAAAGTATATAACAAATTCTTAGATAAGTCTTCAAGGTTACTTCACATTAGACATGATAGGTAGGAAGAAAATACAGGCAGAAGTCAATTTTCCTTATCTTTTGTATAAACAAGCTGGTATTTCATTCAAGGCCTTTTCCTTAACTTTTGGCATACCAGATCACTATCAGGCAGTCACAGGGAGAGAGATGCAAATGTGTTGTTGACTATTTATCTACTGAATTTATGAATTGGATTCCACAGAAAGCAGGCTCCTGCATTCATTCCATCTTTGTGCTTGCCTGCCATCCTCTGCCTTTCTCCCCCTCACAATCATTTGTGACTTACCTTACTAGTCTTAAACATGTTTCATGAAAAGTTGGAGTAATTACAGTAAATTCCTATTTTTACAAACTCAAGGGTAAAGGAGAAAGAATGCCCTGCTTATGGGGCAGTTAACCACAAGGCAAAGGAGAAATAAGGGAAAATCTATCCTTACATGGATTTGGGACCACACTGTGGACTGGCCTGCAGCCTTCTCCTGTGAGCCAAACACCTTCTCCTGTGAGCTAATCTGCAGGGGTAATGGAGACAGAGCCCCCTTGGAACTCCCTGGGGAAATGCCAGAGTGGGCCCAGGCATGGTGAGACACCAGGGATGGGGAGGGTTTAAGGGAGATCAAGCTGGGAGTGTGCTCGGGGGTCTCTATGGATTTTGTTGGTTTTGGTGTGCCAGGCAGGTGAATGGAACCGCTGTGGGATGACAATTCCACATCAAGGGAGAGAGCACAGAGGACCCTGTCTGTGTGAAAGAAATGGGAGCTACAATGGTGAAAGGGTAGAAAGCACATGGGAAAAAGAGCTGGCTTGTGAAAAGCACCACAGACATGATGGAGGACTAGGGGCATTTTCTTTGGGGAGTGTTCATGACAAGTATCTCTTGGAAAACACACACTATCAGTTCTGCTGCTTTACAGTAGCATCATGTATTCATTACAATGAACTTTGTTTAAATGAGCCTGATCGAATACCTTCTGAAGTAAATGTGCTTTTATTTGCTATCAAAGGAATGAGATAAGGTCCCTGCTATAACATAGGTAATTTATTTGCATGATGTTTATGAATGACTTTGAAGTATATATTTGTAATTTAAATCCCAACATTAGTAATATCTGTTAGAAATGCAGACATGAGCTTCTCAAGTAACTTTTATTCTTCTTAGTTTTATTACAAACTACATACAACCGAGACAGGACTGATATCTTAGGACTTTTTTTGTTCACATTTTTAGGGGCTTGAGAACTTCCTCTGTGTGTGTTTATAAGCACCTAATAGTTGTCCACGCCATCATGATTCCTGATTTCATTTCAGTATAAGTAATTATAATATATATTATTTTATCTGTTTACAAAACTGTATTATAATATAAAATAATTATAGTACTCAGAAACTAAGTATGGTCTTCATCCATTCTTTGGTCTAAGGAATTGTATTTGATGTTGATGCCAGTTCTGCAGAGAAGGGAGTCCTAATTCAGGCAGATAAATTTGTAAAATGGATAAAATACTTCAGAAGAAAAAGAGTAATTCAGTTAGTTTCCTCCTGCATTTTTAGGATTGGGCTACATTAGGCCTTTTCTTACTCAGCTGCCTTCTAGTGTTAGACCTGTTGTTGGAAGAAATCATGGGAATACTCATGTAGAATGTCTGCAACTTCCTCATCTCCATCTTGTCTAGACACCAGCAATCTCATAGTATATTCATGCCTCCAGAACATCTAGACTTCTCTTAAGTGGGAACTCTGAATGAGGTAGGAAAACAGAGGGAATCTGTTTTCCCTTTCAAAGTTCCTTCTTTGCCAGTGGCTAGGTACAGTATTGTAATGAATACCAAATCAGTGTTGTATTTCACAGCATGGTTCTCAAATTCATGTCACAGGGGAAAGGTGACAGAGTGTTATTTATTCCAATGTCATTGACAAAAAATACTAGTAGAAATTATAAAAGATGAATAAAGTGGTCTTGAAAAATACTGTGGTATATGTATTATCGCACTGATGTTTTATTTTCAGTTTAAATGTACTTAGAAAGCTTTCTGGCAATTGCACAAGATACAACTTAAATTTCTGTGAGAGAGGCATGGAATTAGTCCATACTTTTTTTGGCACTGTCTGCCCCACTATATAATAAAGCCAGGCTACCTAACTTCTCTTTCAGACATCTTGAGTTTTTTACACCCTTTTCTTTCTTCAGTGGCATAGATGGAGGACAGTCCTGCTCCATCTTCCTCAGTTATTGAGGAGTCAGGGTATTTTTTGAAGTGGGGATTGTGGTATTAAATAGTTTCAAATGAAACAAGAAAATTTCTAAATGTGCTATTTTTGCTTGGAAAAATTTTCTTTTGTTCTTGTCAACTGTTGTTTAAGGGAAAGGTGTAAGTGGCAGATTAGACTGTTTAACCTAAGTTCTTCCAGAAAATGAAATATATGTGTGAAGGGAGAGAGGGAGAACAACTTGGCTCTGTTTCTTTTTATTGCTGTTACAAACATAATACAGTACCTGTATTTTATTTCTAAGAATGCTTTTCTTTGCTTTAATGTGTAGTCTGTGGCACCTTTGGCTTGAGATGTGGGAGTAAACCTGCCTCCTCTGAAATAACCTGGACAAAATACTGCCTCAAATATTTGTGTTAAAGGATGTGGAGACAACCTCTGCATTCCAGGAGTATTAAAGCCAAATAGGGATGTCAGACTTCCCTTCATTAGGTGAAATTGGTGAACTGTAAATAATAATTGGTCAGTGGCTATAGCCAAATACCCTGCAGAACAAAGCTGGACACTGGCCATGTGGCATTTGCTATCTGCCTGACCTCAGCTGTCCTTGAACTGGAAAATGAAACATCTTGTGGGATTCCTTCTCACCACTTTCTGAAGCACTCATACCATACTCCATCTCAGGCATCTGCTGGCTCCTTTTCCTGGGTGGTTTTTTTTTTTGGCATATCCTACAAGCTGCTGTTTATGCTATGGACACATCTGGCAGCACTGCTGGTGAGCCACTGTGGCTTGTGGGATGATGCTTGGAAGAGCTCTGCATTAATCTGTTGTGCAAAGGAAGATGTTCCATTGCAGTTTTTCCATGACTCAGAAAAACAAAGAAACCTAAAAGGTCATATGGTGGTGTGTGATTTGTTTTGTGGGTTCATTCAATATTGCCATTGTGCATTTGGCCCGACTGCAGTGAGTCAACTGGCTTGGATTGACTCAGACAAAGTAGAGAACTTGCACAACAGTAGGACTTCAGTCATTCTGAATTCCCTTGCTAATGCACATCAAAGAGGCAAAATTACGTATGGAGTGCAGGTTTTTCTATGAAGTGGGCGTGTAATACTTGCACATCTAAAATCAGTTTGAAGTGGAACGTGGGCATCTCAGCGTTTATATGGAACTTGCCTAGGTGTTTTATTACCTTGAACTTCCATTAGTTAGGCAAATAAACCTACTGTCAGGAAAGGATATAGAAATTGGCTTGAGCATTTTAGCTGTTCTTGTATTGACTTGGCTGGATCTACTTGGATCCATCAGATTCAAGCACATAAACAGCAGAAAGTCGAAGCTGTCACACGGTGCTCTGAAGCCTGAGACCTGCTGCTTGAATAATTACGTGACAGCTTCCCCAGCTTCGCAGGGTAACTTGTGTGCTTTGGCACCACGCACCCAAGAGCCGGCACTTTTCCCCTCAGCAGCTTTCCCGTGTCCCGAGGGCCTGCGGGGCGCAGGTCGGCCGTCCTGCCGTGACTGACCCCAGGCTTTCCCTCAGCCCTGCCCTGCAGCCGGCTGCCCACACGCCCTTGGCTTCCTGAGGAGGGTCCGGGTGCCGCTGCCTCGCCGGGCGCGCACACGCGGGTGAAAGGCTCGCCCGCCCGGCAGAGCTGCCCCGAGGCCACGGGGTGGCCGCGGGGGAAGAGCCGCCCTTAGGCGGCGGTGCAGCGCCCACAGCCGGGGGACGAGGCGCGGCGGCGGAACGGCGCCGCGGGGGTGCCGGTTCGCACGGCCCGGCTCGCAAGGACGCCCCGCGGGCGGGGCGGGTTCCGCGGGCGGACTACAACTCCCGGCGTACCCCGCGGGCCGTGGCCGCGCGGGGCACGCCGGGAGCGCGGCAGCACCGCGGCCTCCATGATCTTCCCCTGCCGCCGGCGCGGCTGCGCCCGCTTGTCTCGCGGTGGGCGGGGCTTTCTTGCAGCCGCCGCTCTGAGCGGCATCCACACCACCCTATCAGCGCCGGTCGTACCACGGCTGTGGCCAATCAGCGGCGCGGAGGGGCGGGCCCCCGCCGCGGCCGGAGGTAGCGGTAGTGGCGGCAGCCGGAGCGCGGCCGTGGCGAGCGTGGGCCCCGCGTTGAGGGGCGGTGAGGTCGCTCCGGAGCTGTGCGGGTTCGGCGGGGCCCGGGAGCTCGGTCACCGGCCCCGGCGGGCCGCGGCGGCGACGGCATGGAGCAGACAGCGCCCAAGAGGTAAGGACCCTTCGCGGCGGCCCCTTCCCCGCTTGGGAGCGGTGGCACGGCCAGGGTGAGGCCTCGGTGCCGGGTGTGTGAAGGGGCGGTGGGACAGGGACGGTGCTGGGCCTTGCTTAGCGGCCGGAGGGCTCTGTCATGTGGGGAAGAGTCTTCTGTACGGTGGATGCCCCGAAGTACACCCGCCAGTAAATGCCCCGGCGGAAGGGAACCCTTGGGGGCTGCTTGAGTTCACAACAACTTTAACATGAAGTGAGGGAAACTTGGTCGCCCAGCAGAGTCCTCTGCCCTGAGGGTCTCCCACTCGATGGTTCGGGTCTGTGACAGGAGCACACATGAGTGCTCTCTTTTCACGTTGGGAAGCGTCCTTGTGCTCTGCTGCTGGAGGGATGGATGCTTGAGGGGGTGGGCGTTGCATAGTTGCAATTGCAAATCAGGGAGTGGGAAGAGGCAAAACCCTGGAATATTCCCACAGTAGATGTATTTTCTCAAATATATAGGCTATCAGGTTATATTAATTACCGTGCTTGTTTTTAAAAATAATTTGTCATTTGACTTCTTAGTGCATAAAACAGTTTTGCTTTGCGTTAAGTTTAAGTTCAATCATATATTTCTATTGGAACGAGATATAGTTGGACAATACACAGACTATAGTTGTGTAGTGTACAGAATGTAATTATTTGGTTGATATACGTATTTACTGTCTTTGAGCTCTGATTTTACTTTTACTTCCTGATAATGAAAAAATCTAGGGACTACACAATGTAAATTTGTGATAAAGGATATCAGTTTTTGCATTCATCTTTAAGATCTGTACATTCCCCATTTAGAAAAAAATTCTTTAAAAGCATTCTTTTAGGAAGATAGGACTTGAGAAGAATGTAGTCTTAAACATCTGATGACTTCTCCAATAATGCATTATGTGACAGTACCTACTGTGGAAAACTTTGAAAATGAATTGGTTTGTAGTTACTGTCTAGGGTGGTTTTAGCAGGCAGTGGGGTGAGAAGGGACAGGCCTACACTGTACTTTCAGGCTGACAGTGCTGCATGGCTCAAATAAAGGAAGTAGGAGGCACCAGCAAAAATTTAGGAAAAGAAATGGAAATGTCTGGGGAGTAACCAATGTCACCAGCAGCAATGGAAACCTTGGGAACTGGTGGTATCCCAGGACAGAGACTCAAACTGTGAAGTTAGCATAACCTGCCAGATGTTTTGGGGTGGATGTGGCATTTGCTGTAACTTTATTGCCCAGCTGGAGGTGAGTGGCTGGCATAACTGAAACTAAGAGATGTTTAAATCTTTGGATTAGGTCAGAAAGAACTAGATTTGGGAATGTCTAAACTCTGGCAGGTTTTTATATTCCACATGGGTTTTGAAGCTTATTTCTGGAAATTGCGATGAGAACTCGATTTGTTTCTTTAGTGGAAGGGAAAATCTGTACTTAGTTTTTTGTAAGATATTAACTCAGGTTATTTCTTAAGATTTGAAGCAAATTTTTCATGGCTGTGCATAATATCTCCTTTATTGGCAGTTTGGTACAGTTTCCCAATTGTTGGTATTCCCAACTATTCTGGGCCACCCCCTTTTTCTGCAAGTGCAGAGGAAATGCAGATGATTTTTTGTGGGCTGAGTTTCTGGTGCTGTCCTTGGATGCAGTAGGGCTGTGAAATGGACCATGTTTACTTGGCAAAACAGATGTGAGCACCAGAATTCTTGACTTTGGTGCCTGTTCACAGGAGCAGTTACTGAGAGGGATCTCTTGGCATCGTATCTGTGGTGCATCTGTTTACAGGTAGCAAGAATTTCATGTGGACACTAAAAAGCTGCAGGGATGTCCTAGAATCCCAGTGTTCTACAGGTACAGGGCACTTTTATCTCCACTTCCTTGTAGAGAAGCACACAATGCAGTTGTCTGTTGCATGAATCTGTAACCCAGCCCAGAAAGCAGCAATGATGATGCCCAAGTGACATTCTGGGCTTTTGTGACTTTTCAATGGAGGTGCTGTCAAAAGAATTCCGTTTTTCCCTTGACTAACACTGCACTGCAACAGTAACACAATACTTTTAAGGAAGAGTCCTTTTCAGAATACCTTTTATTTTAGAAATAATTTAGAGATGTTCTGATTTTATGCTGAACGATTTGTGCAGTAGTTGACACAGTGTTTTCTTGCATCTTGAATCTTTAACTGTACTTTAGATGTGCTTTATAGTTTTTTCTCTCACTAGAAAGGAGATTTGCTTTTGAAATAGTTACAACATTTGCCTGTTAGTGTTGTAATTTTCCTTTGTTGTCATTGTTTGGTTTTTCAGTATCATTGGCAAGCTCACATGTGAGGATACAGGTTACATACAAGGGAAAAACAAAGTGGTTATAGACAGAATTTTCTCAAGTACTTGGATTTTAATCATGCCCATCTCCTGCATGCTGCTGCCAAGTGAAAGGCTACTTAACAGGCATGGGGAGTGTTAATGAAGGTTTTCCAGTCCTTTCTTAAAAAACTTGAGTTTAATGTTCACTGAAAAACACAACGTTTCAGGTTTTGTGGGAAGAGGAAGAACTTGATCTTAGAGTATGAACTGTTTGTGAAAAAATTGTTTTGTAATGTTTGTGTCGGTGGACATGTTGGCAGTTGTCGAGTTCCTCCTGAAAATGACGGGACAGAAATGTTTGGGCTTTATTGGCAGAAGGCCAAGTGTAAGTACACAGCACAGTGGTGTTGACTGTCTTCATCTTGCTTCTCCTTGTGTGAGTGCTGTGAAGCAGAGCAATGTCTCAAGGCTCCCGCGTGCCACCTCTACTTCAGATGACTGCAGTGATTTCTCCTGCTGCCTTCTCTTTTAATGTATCAGTATAATTGATCCCAGCCATTCTTTTTAAATGTTTCAATGTGCTAGTTCTTCTGCACAGTACACCACATTTATTTATGTTTCTTGGAGTGGCTGTTCAGTTTTTTGTAACTCATGACAATAATTGATGGCTTTCTATTCTTTATTCCAGCTTTATTTTTATTTTTGAACTTTCAGGGATTTTTTTTTTTATCCCTACTTCTGTAGCATATCACCAATTTATTTTGTGAAATCTATGTATAATGACTGTAGAGTACTGTAGTCATACTTATTCTTTAATTTTTGGGGAGGAAATCTCTTGCTCTTTCATGTTGCAGTTCAGATTTTTCTTTATGCTGGGATTGAGTGCCTCTTAGGTTTTCCTTTTCTAGAATTTTGCTGATGGCAAATAAGATTCTGGTCGGACTAAGAATTAATGTTTTCTCATATAACTGGATTTATAAAATTATAATTATCTGCTAGGATGTATTTTCCTTGTTAAGAGACTAGATGTTATGTGGAAAGTCAAACCTTCTTGGAACAAGAAAATAATTTTCACAGGTCTCTCCCAGAAGGGTAGTTTAGTTAGTCCTTCTGATTTAAGGAACAGCTTCCCTTCTGGAAGACCTCTAAAATAGCTCATAACTACCACCTCATACTTTAGATTCTAGAGCAAAAAAATAACCCAGAACACCTTTCTGTCCAGGTTTTATACTCAACTTCTCTGCATCTCCTTTGGATTTTCTCATGTATAGAGATCTGTACCTCACACACACATATGGCACTTGCATCCTTTAGTCAGAGTAAAGCAGTGCCTGCATTTACTGATTTATTTGTTCTGTTTTAACTGCTTGTGTTATGAAAATAGAGGCTCAATGAGGGAGAGAGGAATGAGACACGTTCTGTCCTTCTCTCCTATTTTTCTTGTGCCCTTTGTCTCTCCATTTTTCCCTCCTGCTCCCTCTTCACCTTGCCCCCTTCCCCCTGCCATCAAGAGCTGATGCTGAAGTCTTTGATGTGTTTCTCTGTCCCAGGACTGTTGCTTGCATTTAACCAACAAGAAACTGTTTCTGGTCTCTCCTTGTATGCTGCTTGGTGCTTTGCAGCCAGTTACACCGGTCACCACCTTCTTCCTCGTTTCTCCAGGAGTTCTCATAAATGCTGTCTTCACTGCAGCCCTTCAGGGTGTGTCCCGTGGTGTTCTGCAGCTCAGGAGCTGAATATTCTACTGAAAGCTCCAGAAACAGGACTCGTTAGAATGGCTGTCATTGGGATTTCTGTGTGGTTCAAAGCCCTGTGGTGTTGGTGCTGCCACTTGAACGCCGGACCCAGCATCTGAACTCTTCCAGTACTGGTGGAGGAGTGGGGGGTGCTTTGGGCAGGGTATTTGGTGAGGACATTCCTGAGGCCACGTACCTTTCTCACTGGAAATAGGCTTTGTATTAAGCTGCCTTAGTGTTAAGTGTGATTTGGTATTGTAACATGTGTGTCAGGGTTGGATAATATGAAAATAATTTTAAAACTACAGAATGCTTGTTTTTTTTTAATCTCCTGGCTGCGTCTCAAGTACTCCAGATAAGGTTATTTGACAATGATGTTGGTTTTGATCAGTTTATGGCTGTTAGTGATTGTTTCACTAACTCTTCTCAGACACTCACAATGCTTTGCCATTAATAGTGCTGTTGGAACCCTTTTGGTATGCATTTTTTTGTTTTTTCCTTCTTTCTCATTTTAGCAGGTGTTAATGAGCAGGTGGAAGTGTTCTCCTTGTGGGCATCTCCAGTCAGGGGTGCTGTATACTTTCTCTTTTCTTGCTAAAAAGTTCAGGCCCTCTGCTTTTCTGTTCAGTACATCTTTTGTTACACAGCTCTTTGAGAGACTCAGCTAAAGGTTATGCTTTTTAATTTTCAGGGCTCTGCTCATATTATAAACATACTGTGCATGGGGTTTTTTGGTGGCAAGAAGGGAATCATGGCAGCAAGTTATTCTTGAATGCAGTCTTTAAGGCTGTATATAATCTGTTCAGAGAGGAAAGAAGTTTGGAACAAAGAAGCAAAATGAATGATTTATTCTTTAATACCTACCAGCAAAATATTTTTTCCTGTTTGATTTGTCTCAACATCAGCTTTTTCAGTAATGAAATATCTACTTCTCTGCAAAGTATAAGTTCTGTCTTTCCAATTTCTAGTGTCTAACCAGCAGAGAGAGTGAAAAAGAAAACAGAGTTTTGTTCTTGTAGGGCAGTTTTGCAGACATTATTTAGTTGTTTTCATTTGAATTTTTGGTGGTTTTCTCTATGTTGATGAGTTGTGCCTTTCCTTTGCTGTGAAGATTTTTATTTTCCCTAAGCAGACAGGCTTTCCAGCTTCTTTACTGTTTGCTGTAGCAAACTGCATGGTCTTTCCTGTAGTTAGTGCACCTTTTCGTACTGGTTGTGGATGCTTTTTGTGTTCATGTAATTGCTACCTCTGTGAAATTGTTCTTTGATGTATAAATGTGTGCACCCTTGTTTAACACCAATCCATATGACTTGTGTGCTTTTACAATTACTTTAAATTCTTTGCTTTTCCTTAGATGGTTGGCAATTAGAAATCTATTTTAACTCATGAGTTCCCTCATTGGTCAGTCACTTTAATTTTTTTTTATTTTGTGCATCACAGAATTGCATCTCCTAACATGAAAGGTTTATTTTTTCAGATCACTGTTCTTCCACTATTAAGACTTGTCAATCTTTTCTGTCCATGCCCTTCTTCCTTCCCCTGTTTCATATTTGTTTCTAGAAAGTTGTGGGATAACTTAGTTTCCCTAAGTTCTCAATGATCTGCTGTTCTTCAAAGTTTCCTTTTTTTTATTCCCCTTTTCCTCCTCCTGCATATGGTATACATTGGATATATTGAACACTACAGCACCAGCTTTTCTTCAGCTCATCTTCCACTTTATTAGAAGAAGGCTGTCATGTAGAGTCAACTTGTTACTTCAGTCTTGCAGCAAAATTCCCTAGACCTTTAGGGTGAAGGATTTACATGTTGCAGCCCCCATCCCTGGTGCAATGTGTGTGTGGTTGTATTTTCCTGTGCTGTGTTCAGTGTTAGCTCTAGTGCAAGCTTGCAGCTGAGTTGTGTTTTGAGATTTGCCAGGAGTCTGGGGGCCTGGAGAGCTGGGAATGCTAGAGACCAGGGAAAGGCTAGGACTGCTTGTAAAGGACAACAAATGGTGGTAAAAGGGAGTTCAAAGTGCTGGAAGAAATCATTGGGTGTTTCTGAGTGATTTGAGACTGTGTCAGAGAGAACTAAGGGCAAATACGGTCCTGTTATGGAATTAGAGATTGGGTTGCATCCTGTCCCTATGTGCATTTACAGAGATGCAAGAGAAGCTCTTACTCAGCTTTTGGAATTTCAGTCTTCTGCTACTCCCTGGGAAGTGCTCCCATATGCTCCCAGAATCATCTTGACTTCAGAATTCTGCTTTTAATGACATCATTCACTGGCTGATGAGGGGTGCAGTTTAGAAACTGAGTGCTTCATGTGGGTGAAGGATTGGTTTATAAATAGAGAACAGTGTGGCATCCCCTAAGCAGTAAGGGGCATGTGTTTGCATGCTGTTTTTGGAGGGAAGGTAAACTTTCCTGCATTCTTTGTCTGTTTCTATTTCAGCAAAGGAAGTAGTTTGAAGAGTGAATTGGTCCCATGCTGTGTTGAATTGAGCAAACATTAATAGGAAAGTGATAATGACAAAAATTGTCATAACTTAACCAACTATCATATAAGATGAATTAACGTTTGATTGCTCTTACACATTAAGTATTTTATTTTCATTGGAATATATTTTTCTTTGTAATAATTTATTCTGTCTGCTTGCTTGTGTGAAAATTTGCTTGAGTTCTTTCTCCCCCAAAAAATAAATAACTTTTGTCTTTCTTTTAGCAAACTGAAAAAGCTAAGTGAAGATAGTTTAACTAAGCAGCCTGAAGAAGTCTTTGATGTTCTGGAGAAGCTTGGTGAAGGGTAAGTACAGCTATTTACAGGGGCATAGGGTCAGAGGGAAACCATACATAAAGCATATGTTGGAATGTTGAGTTACAGAGAGAGTGACTGTAAATGCCTCTGTATAAGTTTTACTGCTAAAGCAAATGCATGCATTGGTAGATTTCTACACTTTCCCTTATATATTTATGCATTTTTGATGTCTGTTGTTTGTTAACACAGCAAATGTACTTGCACCTGTAATGGAATTAGAAACTCTTAAATCTTGACAAAAATTCTGCTGTCTTGACAAAACATTCTTCTGTCTTTCCTGAGGTCTTGGTAGAACTGATCTTTTTGCAGCCTGAAAAATGCTCACACTTCTGCATGAACATATGGCTTCTTGACTTTTTGTGCATAATGGAAATCAGGAGCAGTTTGCCTTGTTTTTTAAAAAGATTGTCTCATTTTTAGGTCTTATGGTAGCGTGTTTAAAGCAATACACAAAGAATCTGGACAAGTTGTAGCAATTAAACAGGTCCCTGTGGAGTCAGATCTTCAAGAAATAATTAAAGAAATCTCTATAATGCAACAATGTGACAGGTAGGTATGACATTTCTGTTCCCTTTCTATGAGTCTATGTGAAAATGTATTTCTGCTTGTGAAAATAGCTGAAATATAAGCAGCTGCCAACTTTTTCATGGAAAGTAAATTGTCCAACATAGACTTTTTCTAATTAAAGGAACGGCTTTCTGGATCTCCTTCTCTCCTTACCTTGGATTGAAGGAAGTACAAATAGTGTACATTACAAAAACTGTTGGAAGAAGAAATACTGGTCTCTGCTTAGAATTCTCTGTGCTTGCTTCACTTTACTTGCACTCTTAAGGCCAAAGGTTACTGTTTTCTTTAAATGTCTTTGGGCTTTGTGAAATTCTGAGTCTGCCTGTTTCAGAAGGTTGATAAAGATGTTTCTAGCAGAAGATGAATGGCTAGCAGTTACCTTCCAGAAGGATATTTTCTTGGCTGCCATTTTCCTGTGAGAACATTCCTTTCAAAATGTGAGCAGTCTTGTGAAAGTGCTGGTGGATAGTTACCTTACACTTGTTCACAGATTTTATGATTGCAGGTTTTGTAAAAGAGGAAGCCTTAATGCAAGGATGCAGAAATTACTTTGCTATTTCTGTTGTCTATGGAGTTTTGGGCTACAACTTCAGAATGAAACTTATTAGTGTTAGTCTTTAGGCAAATATGAACAGTGTTTTGAGATTGCACAGCACTTGATGTTTTGAAAAGATCATCTTGTCCTGATTGATAATAATACCCAGTTGTTGCTGGGAATTCTGGCATAGTGTAAATCTGGTAAGAGATGGTCACAAAAATCAGTGGGTTTTCTTTAGGATTCCTCACTTGATGAATTTATAAGGAGCAAGGTCAATGTGTCATGCTTGTAAATAGTGGACATTTGGACTAGTTAGGAGGAGACTGACCCACCTTTCCTTCTGAAAGTGCTAACAGTTGCTCTTAAATGAAATAGTTTTTTGATTGTGTTGACCTGTCTTTTTGTAAAGATACCATGTTGCAGAAGGCAACCATAGGTCCTCTCTTCTTGTACCAGTTGTCTCTATGAAGAATGTTGCTGCCAGAAATGCTGATCCTAAAATACAGGTCCTTGCTGCAAAACAAAATGGTGTTTGATTCCACCCCATAATGTAGGTGTTCTGATGAGAAACCACTGTCTGAAATCTCAGTATGTCACTTCCTTTGTGGGTGATAGATGACAGTGGAACTGTAGCCTTCTTTGTTTCAGTTCCGGCCAAAAACCCCACCCCAAACCTTCAGTCTTGTATTTCCCTAAATACACCATCTAATAACTTCTGAAGGATGATTCTTTTTATGTTTACCACATCTGTTTCTGCCTCTCTTGTGCAAGTGACTCCAAGGAAGCATTATGTCAAGTGGCAAACTGATGAGTAGCAAAGCAATACCTTCTGTTTGTGACAATGCTATCACTTCTCATGAGGTGCTGAGTATGAAAAGCATTTGCAAATCCAGCAGGCTTCAAACCAGCATTAGATTCTTTTTAATAAGAAAGTCTAGTTCTGTCCTTGAAATAAATTCATTCTTGCAAAACTGGGAAAACATGGTTGAGTTTCCATGTGATTTTGCTCTGGAGAGAAGAAAACAAGGCAGTCTTTCTAAAAAGAGAAGCATTCAAGAGAGGCCTTAGAGGAGGGAAAAACAAAGCTTTTTATCAGATGACTGATGTTTGGGAAAACTTGGTCTGTATTTGAAGATTGTGGAAAACTTACATACATAGTAGTGCCTTTATCATTTTATTAAGTAATCATAATCATAAAAGGGCATTGGTTAAGCTAGTTACAAATTTAAAATGTATTCAATTGCATTTTCTCTTTAGCTTTGTCAAACAGCTTATAACAACAGGTGTGCTGGTGATTTTTTTTTTTGTCTTCTACTAAGAATTCATCTATTTAACTTTTTTTTTCCATTTAGTCCTTATGTTGTCAAGTACTATGGCAGCTACTTTAAGAACACAGATCTGTGGATTGTTATGGAATACTGTGGAGCTGGCTCTGTTTCAGACATAATTAGACTGCGTAATAAAACGGTGAGTTGTTTTTTTACAAAATATATTTAGCAGTTCATGAACTCAATTGTGAATTAAGTTTGGAAGCCAGAATAAAAGCTGGAGTTACAAGACAAGATCTTGGCTGATGCCAAGGGGCCTATCTGTGCCTTGCTTCCCAGGAAACAAGCTCATGCAGTTTGACTGTCATTGTGCATGCCTCTCTGGGCTGGTCACCAGCAGAAGCAAATGCATTTTGAAATACAAAGATCTTGGGAATTTCCTAAAAATTACTGCTTTGTAGAAGGCAAAATTGTGGCTTCTTTCCCCTACCCCTTCCACCTTACAGTCTGTCAGCAGCCACTTAGTAGCTGCATAGTTTGGAAACAGGTGTAAAACTGTCTTGCTCTCACTCAGTAGTTAGGGAGCATGAGAAATAACTGGCATTACTCAAGGAATGAGAGGGGAAGAGATGCCAACTAAGGAATGTGAGAGGGAACCAAAATGAGGGTTGTATGGAAGTGTCTTCATGCACTTACAACAGCAGTAATATAGAGGAAGCCTGTAGGAAGCAGGTATTGTTAGTTCTCATGAAGAAACAGCTTCTCTGAAAAGTGTTTTGTTGTAGGTGTCAAGGAGCCTTGAATGCCTTTGAGTCCATTGTTTTCAGTAATAAGCTGTAACATGAGGTATTCTTTTTACCAGCAGGTACTCTGAGGTGACACTACTTGCTGGGCTTCACATTTTGTAAACACTCCTTGAGATGTTCCTTGCACCTTACTGGGGGAAAGTAAAGGAGAGAAAATCAATGTTTAGAAAACAAGACATAAAAGAAAATGGAATCAGGTTTATTAGGAAGTTGTGGTGATGTTGAGACTAAAGGGAGCCCCTTTGGATAAGGTGGCTTGTATCAAGGCTGCTGTGGTGTTGAAGTGATGGGGAAAAGACAAAACCAATGTGAGATTGCTGGAGTTCTGCAATCTTCAAAACTGGTGTTCTTGCTGTTGGATATTATCCAAGGATCAGTAGCTCTAGTAAGAAATGGCACAAGCTGCTCCAAAATTAAAAAACCAAAACAAACCACAATCCATTTCAAACAGAACTTTAGAAAAGAAAAAAAGGAGCAAACTTGTTTGTGCATTGATAGAAAATGCTTGCATTTTTATTTTAAAAAAGGTGTCCATATGAATGTGTGTGTACTTATATAAAATTAGGCTATCTAGTTTTTCTTATATCTGTTGTAGGATACTGACATAGTAGATGAATTAAAGACTTGAGGGGAAGGGATATTGGAGTCTTGGACCAAATACATACTGATGATCAGACAAACTCTGTCTTCTGCTGCTGTTAAGGTCCATATGATTAAATAGCATGAATTCTGTTTTAAGACACAGAATAACCAGTAAATGCATGGATACCAATGATAAAGCTTTTGTAAAGGCAAGTCATGGAGTGCATGGCTGGTAGGGTTCTGGGAAGGAGTTGGTAAGGACACAATTGGTGCTGGCTGATGTAAAGTTGGTTGCATGTGCTGGAAGGTTTATGGACAGACTTGCACACCAGAGGCTCTTCAAGCAAATACAGCTGTAATCTGGAGTAAATGAGAAGTTCTGTCACAGGTGGATAATTGTTTAAAATATAACAAAGAGTGTATTTTGGCCTACTATATGGGTCTGTGGGTAGAAAGAGGGTAGAAATACTGGTGAGAGAGGTTGTATTCCTAGCAGTGGAAACTGGCAAAGACTTGCAAGGCTTTGTGGTACTGAGAAAATAAGCACAACTAAATGTGAAGAAATACATTTGGCTTGGTGAGGAAGGCAAAGCCTTTATATTGAGGTTCACAAGTGCTTGAGCTTAACTTTTAGAAACAGTTGAATAAGTAAAGTGGTTGTCAGAGGTTACAGTGGTACCAAGGACACAGCAGAACTATAGAAGTTAAAGAAGGTAACAACGGTGATTAAAAGATTATTTCTCTAGAAGCAGATAGCCAGATGCATTTGGATATTTCTGTAATGAGAAGAGGTACCTGGAAGGAGAGACAAGGTGAAAGGTTTTGAAAACCATGCATAGTGCCAAGAAAGTAAAATATGGGTATCTTACTGTTTATTACAAAACAAGAGATCACTTGTCACAGTAGATGCAAAGCAAAGATTTTTTCTTTGACATGATGATGAGGATTACTGTATAGTTATAGAAGTTCTTGTAGGTGCTGAGAGTTGATTTTCAAAAGGCAGCTAAATAAGACCAGGAAAAAATGACTGCACTCAAATGGGTAATGACTGGAGCAGGAAATCCATGTGCTTCAGAAAAGGTGAAGCACACAACTGTCACAGTTTACTTGGCATATACTCACATTCAGGCAGGTTACCAGGCTGGACAGAATTTTCATCCTGGTGTAGAATATGGAATGTTCTAGTGCCTATCAAAAAAAAAAAGCAAAGCAAACTCCTCAATTCCTCAATTTCTCCCTTGCTATGCTTCTGTCTTACAAGTTTTGGAAGGTTTAGGCAGAGGCTTTGGACATGTTTGAATGCTCTTGCTCTTTTGTGGAACAGTGGCCTGATCACTGACTGTGTGATGGGAAGCTTGGGACTGTTACTGGAATGAGGCTGCTTAAAGTACTTGAGCATTCTGTTGGTGACTTTACATTTTATTTATTTATTTATTCATTCATTCATTAAAGGGAAATAAGAAATGGTTTTGTAATAAGAACATAAATATATTCACTTGCTAAGAAGGAGAGAGTTGTTTCTTATTTTATCAGAATATTTACTGAATACAGTCAGACACTTAGAGTTATGTATTCTGTAACTTTCTTAAATTGTCAAATGAAGACTGTGGCTGGGCCAAGGAAAAGTTTATTTCCTGCTTCTCATATTTAAGGAAAAGAAATAGAGAAAGTTGAAGTAAGAACCCTTTAGTGCAATGGCCATTAGGATTATCATTTGGACTTGATCTTAAAGATCTCTTCCAACCTAAATTATTCTAGGATGATTATTAAGTCAGGTCATAGGAGAAGCTGGATTTCTCCTCCTGTTTGGAGAGGAAACGTTAATATGTGTTTGCCTTTGTTACTTGTCTCTAAAACTAAGAATTTATCGATCATCTTCTGTTTTAGTGGTTTCTGTTTTTCAAAAATTGTGTTTGTCTTGAAAGTGAGCAACACTGGGCTTTTTTTCCACTGTTCTAGTGGACCAAAACCGAGGAAACAATCCAGAGTTAGGGTAATTTTTAGTGACTGTTTGGAGCCCATTCATATGAAGAAGTTTTCAGCTTAGCAAGAGCAGGGTCTTGTCCAAGAGGCCTGAGCCATTAATTTGAAGTTAAATGGACCCTGCAATTCTACTGGAGTCTTCTAATGTGCCAGGCAGATCAGCAGCACTTGAGCAAATCCATGGTGCTTGTTAGCTCATCCAGGGTGTGGTGTTCATCAGTCCTGGGCAGCAAACTTAGATCTAGTTTTGTCTGCTTTTCTCAGAGACTGGTTTGGGAGGTACATGTATCTTATGCGTTCAGGCTGTGGGCTGCTGCCAGGAAGGGCAGTTCTGCTGCTGTCCTCCAACCTGACTGGTGTGTTCCTCCTGCCTTTTCCATGCCTCAGATGCAGTGATTGTCTGTGGCTGCCGGGTGATCTTCGATAAGCTTGATGATATGATGGGGACACTTCCTCTCTTCTGTCCTCCCCACCCCTCATGAGTTAACTCTGGACTTACTGTGGCAGCATAGTGGCTTCATCTGATGCAAGGCATGAGTATTGTGGAAAGGCAAGGAAGAGCATGTTGGAGACTGACTGTCAGTGTCAATAGATGAGATAATTACAGTGTGAAGCAACACTCACTGGCTGCCCTTAACATAGGGGAGAATATTTACTCACCACCAACCTTGTTTCTCTAATGATTATTGAGGGTGCATTTGCTCATCCACTGATCATGATTAACTAAGTCATTCTAATCCTGAATCTTTGGGGACCAAATTCAGCTGACTGAAACATACCAGGTAGTTGCTATGTTGTAGGTTTATCTGACAAACCTGTCTTACTTGGGTCAGTATTGTAAGTAACAAGTGTAGGAGTGGATTGCTGTGCAGGTACTGTGCAGTTGGGCCCAGAGATTGTTCATTTTGTATCTAAAATGATTTCCTTTACATGCCACTTTTTCAGTTATATATGTAATGCCACATGTACTCCTAATGATTAGCTTCTGCCATGTTTTCTTAGCTAATTACTTTTTTCTGTGTGTTTAAGCTCCACTAATTCAAGTGAATAGTGTATCCAAATCTCTGGATGCTGTATTTAAATCTCCTGCTGGATTTTCTTTCTCTGTATGTTACCATGGGCATTCAGGGTAAATCTTTTGTTATCTGGGCTAAAGGCATTTTGCTCATAAGGATGTTGTTTTGCAGTTTTAAGCAGTCATGTTTCTCAGTAATTTCACAGTTAAAATATTTCCAATTTGTAAGCCTTTGCTTCACTAAAGTTCATGTGATCATTAGCTGTAAAGCAGCTGCCTAGGGCCTAGTACCTCTTGTACGTTTTAAGTAGCATCTATCACAGTATCACTCCTCAGTTGGACCCACGTGGATTAATTAATACCCAGACAGTCCATACAAGGATTGAAATTCCTTCTGCACTGGCTCACTCGCTTATCTCATCTTGGTGTCCATGGACAAGTCCATCCTGGCTGTGCTGCTGGCCATGTTCTGTCAGTGGGCCTTCAGGTGATGAATTGACTCAATGGGCTAATCAGCTGTGTTACTCTTCAGAGAGTGAGCTTTAGGCCAACATTCTTAAACTGCTTTTCTTTACAGGTTGAGGAAAAGGAGGAAAGAACTTGATCACAAATGTCCTGGTTGCCTTGTTCTGTGTTTAGCCTTACAAAGCAGTTTAGCTTATCCTAGCTTCTGCAATGCAACACTGAGATTATTCAGTGCTTGTCTGATAAAATCCTTACTATGGCTCTGAATGATTGGCTGCTATATAAATGCTGGGAATTATTTTTCCTTAGTTCTTTAGAGTAGCATTGTAAGTTCCTTAAAAATGGATTGTGCTGTCTGACTCTCAGAATGATAGATCTTTCTTTCAGTGTTGCATTAAACTGTGTTTATCTGCTTGGAAGTTTGCTCATGAAAATTAGTGTTTTTTCCCTGAGCTGAAAAATCTTCGTATGCCAGAAATAAAATGCAAGTTATGTGTTGGCTAATTTTTATGAAAGAAAAAGAATCTTGAGCTACACTGGTATTCATCCATTTCCAAAATAACTATGTATGTATTACACGCAACTACAGTTGACCAAAAGCATTCAGAAATGGGCAAGTTTCAAAACAAAGATTGGCTATGCAGCATCCTCTGGTAAATGTGCTTTGGGGTACATTAACTGTCCTCTCTTCCCCTTTTTCTACAGTGTTAGCAGATCATGCTCACTCAGTGAGGACTAATATGCTATTAAATTATACACCCTCTGAAGTCCTGTGTTTGTTTGTAAAATACTATAACAATTGCTCTGAAGACAGAATTATCTCTTCCCAAACTTTATCTGACCTTCTTCTTTCCATTAAAAGAAATACTGTTACTAACTTGTGCCATGAACATCTACAAGTCAGTTCTAAGAAGAATTTGATTCCTGGATGATTTCTACATTTCTGTGATTTCCTACAGGTGCATAAAATGTTGGAGTTCATTTTATGAGCTATCTTAAAACTAGCCATGGAATACTAAAATGCTCAGCATCATATAATTCATCTTCTGTTTAAAAAAATGTACTTCTTGGAAGAAAGTTTACAAAATACTACTTAAGTTCTAATGGTTGTATTTGCTGGGTTTCACAATGTTTATATTTGCTACTGATCTCTTTGCAGTCAGGTCACTGCTAAAAGATGAGCAATGCTATGGTATGTTGAGGAGGAGACAGGATTTTCACTTTTTCCTGATCTGAACAGTCTGATTAGTTGCACAGTCAACAGATCTCCTTTGCCTCCTCACCCATGTTTCAGAAAATCTGTGGAACTTCTGGAAGAATAGCAGAACTTGCATCTGTGGTTTGAAGTCAGTCACTCAAATAATTTTTCAAATAAAAAACTGTTAGAATTACTCAATGCAAGCAGCAGCTTTTTTCCCCTCTTGTAAATAATTTTTAGTTAGTGCCAGTTTTAAGTTGCTCAGACAATGAAATGACCATATAAACATATAACATGAAGAAATTTATAATAAAATCTTGCAGTAAAAGGTAGATGTTTAAATGAACGTTTCATCAGTCATCTGCTGGTACTCTGTATATGACTTGCATCTCAAAACACACAAAAACTTATCCCTGTTGTAGTAAGGAGTGGAAGTTTAACCTTATTGCCTCCCACACTGCTTTCCTCTCAAAAGAACCCCATCATTGTTTGCCTTGGAGAGACAGAAATATCAGCTGAATTTTTAATGTATTTCCAGTTTGAGTTAGCCTCTCTGTATATAAAGTTGTAATTTGGGCAATAAAATTTTTCTCCATTCAAGGAGTTGAGCCAAATTTCCTTATGGTCTTCCATGTGTATTTTATTTTACAATAAAAGAGTCTTTAAAGTTTAGATGGGTTTATTGCTCTATATTATTGTGGTGAGGAAGCAGATGAAATGTAGAAAAACAGCAGGTAAAAGAAAGGCTGCTGTTTTGGATGTCTGTTTTGGAGGTGGTAAGGAAAAAGGTGAACAGTGTGCCACTGATTTGGAGTAAGTGATAATTTTAATTTGAAAGAGACCTCTGGAAGTCAGCTAGGTGAATCTACTTTTCCAAGGAAGGAAGTCCAGTTAGTGTTTAGGACCTTGTTCAGATCAGTTTTAACAATCTGAAAAGTGTGTGAGACTCAACAGTCTCTTTCTCCAGCCCCAAGAACTTTTATTTCTTCTTGTATGCTCAGTGAGCATTGTTTTGGTTTGTTCTAGCCCCTCTAGTCAAGTTCTAGCTCCAATTTGTCAGCCTTTCTTTTATAGCAGCCTGGAACAGAGTACTGTGCTCCAGATTTGTGTTCACAAATGCTAAATAGAGGGGGATTTTTACTTGACCTGACTGTGCTTTCCTAATGAAGGCCAGTTTGTGGTTAGGGTGTATTGCTGATGTTGCTGACTGGTGTTCAGCTTGTCTTCTGGAGCCACCCAGAACCTTTCCTGGAGGAATGCTCCCTGCCACATGGATTCTCAGTCCCTACTGCTCATGGCATGGGGTGGTTCTCTCCTGGTGTGGGACTCTGCTGTTGTTGAACTGCTGTATTTGTTGTCAGGCTAATTCTTCCAGCTTGTTCAGATCCCTCTACATGGCAGTCCTGCCCTGTCCGTGCCCTGGCTGTTTCCATCTTGTTTCATGTCATCTACAAACCATAATGGGGTGTGTTCTTCCTCATTGTTGATCAAGATGCTGGGAGTATTCACCCTATAATCAGTTTCTGAGAACATTGCTTGGAGCTGGCTCTTGGTTACGTGTTGAACCATTGCTGAGCCTGGCAGTCCAGCTGGTTGTTCCTCTACATTTTCTCTATGATTCCCCAGGTTTAGTTGCAAACATGTATTGGAGGCTGCCAACAGCCTTGGTGAAGTCAGACAAAATGACATCCTCAGCTTTCTCTTCACCCTCATAAGAAAGTGACCAGGTTCATTTAGCATTATTTCCTTCTGGTCAACTTAGGCTGTCTGTTCCCAGTTACTTTTTTATTGTTTGTGTGTCTAAAAACACAAACAAAATTAGCTTCTCTGTGGATTTACTCCATAGTATCTTTGAGGTCTGAGAATGAGCTGTTCAGCCTGTAGTTCCTCAGGTCCTTTTTTTTGCCTATTTTGAAGATGATGATGTTGTAAGGGACACCCTCATTGCTGTAATCTTTTAAAGTTGATAAGAGGTAGCCTTGAGTTGACATTAAACAGCTCCTTGGCACCTTTGGATGTATCTTATCTGTTCTCATGGACTTGTATTTGTCCAATTTACTAGAGTAATTCCTAACTTGTTCTATTTTGCTACTAGGCAGAGACAACTGAAAGTCAGAGAAACCCTGCTAAAGACTGATGCAAGGAATGTGTTTGGGACATTTCTGCATAGCTTGTTAACAGACTGACCACTCAATTCCCTTCCCTTCCCTTCCCTTCCCTTCCCTTCCCTTCCCTTCCCTTCCCTTCCCTTCCCTTCCCTTCCCTTCCCTTCCCTTCCCTTCCCTTCCCTTCCCTTCCCTTCCCTTCCCTTCCCTTCCCTTCCCTTCCCTTCCCTTCCCTTCCCTTCCCTTCCCTTCCCTTCCCTTCCCTTCCCTTCCCTAATTTTCTTGCTGTTTTCTGTTTTGCTCTTCAAATTAAAATCCACCCTATTCTTGGGCCTTTGAAATGCAGCTCTTTAAGATCCAGGCAGTGCTTCTTTAGTAATCTGTTTTTGTGCTTTGCATGCCTTATTTTCTGTACTTTAGTTCAGTTATGAGTTTTTAGTTTGTTCAAGATGGTCTCCTCCTGTATTTACTACTTACCTTGCTTGCCAGGAAAGACTGTTTTCATACTTCTAGGAGGTTGCCCTTTATGCTCAGCCAACTCTTTGTTGGCTTATAAGATTGTGCAAGGTCTCTCTTGGTGATGCTGTCAGACCCAGTGGGGATGGTATGAGCAGGTGTGTAGCTTGTGAGCCACGTGAGCTGTTAGCAGATGTGTTCCCTATGATGGTAAAGTTGGTTTTTAACAGTGGCATGTCAGATAGGCGCTTCCTGTTAGAAAGGCATACAGTTGTACTGTTGTAGCAGACCTGTGTTAAGGGCTTCCAGTGCAGTTCTTGACCTTATTCTTGTCAGAAGAGGACTTTGCACAACCAAACTAACTACATTGGTGCTGTTCACAGCTCTGTGTAGACATGCCAAAGCATGTGCTACTGAGTCATAGTTAAAATCTGCGCTTAGTACAGTGCTAAAGAGGTTCTGTACTTTTCTGCTTTACTTCTAAGGTTGTGCTCAACATCTGGTTCAGTACTTCATAGATATCTTATAGGAAGCTGGGACTAGGTAATGAAGGGCTGAAGAGTCTGACTTTCATGTTCTGATCAGTACTTGATCTGCCTGTGTCTATGTATTAATGTTAGCTAATGTTAAGCATGAGTTTTCCTGTAATAGTTTTTCTATGAGCCACTAGGTATGTTTTAGGTAATTTTATGCTGCTGCTAGGCTGTAGTAATTTTCAAGCTACACATAGAAGACTGATGTGTTAGCACTATCTTTAATAACCCAATACAAAAATGCTAATTTAAAGAAAAGAGAAGATGAGGTCTCTTGCATATTATATTCATGAAATATTTTTAAATTTATGTTACTGGGATTATGTTGTGAAAAACAAATCTTAAAAATACTAACACTGATCATCACCTGTACAGTTAATGTTTGTTGTTATATTTATTGCAGCATATTTTCTGTATGATTTTATGTGCAGCTTGGGTCTTATGGTAATGAGTTCTTACTCTGTCCATTACTGTAATATTGAGATGTCTCCTTGATAGTATAGGATTAAGTGAAGATTATCTGGCAGACTTAGACCAAACCTTTTTGTCCTAAGTAATGCCATGATTTGGCACTTTACTCCAAGCAGTGGCTGTGATTTTGTTTGAAGAGCACTGTATTTACTCATAGCATATACATCTGCTCAAAAAAGGGTCTAGTTGCCCTGAGGGAGGCTCAGGGAAAGCAATTTCAGGACAGTGTTGTTTGTAACAGGTAGTGGGAACTTCCTTCAGGCTAGAGCTGTAACAACTCTTTTTCTCTCTGAAGACTTCTGCCTACTTCCTAAGTGAGATGTCAAATACTACAAATGGGAATGGTATTGTGGGAACTGTCATCTCTTCTTCCCTGCTTGTTTGCCCTTCTCTCCTGAATCTCAGGTTTTTTCTTAGTCCAGCCTTGTCTTTGTGTAAATGAAGAACAGGAGAGGTGTGTGATGGTGATAGGATGTGAAATGTTTGAGCTTCATAGCTTCTGGTGGAAGAATGGCTCCTTTATTTGCCATGAGAGTGGACCTACCCAGTGTGTTCAACCTAATCAGAGTGTTTAGATGCAGTAATCTGATACTTCCTGGAAGCATCAGATTTAATGTGCATGTATTAGTGTAAAAAGAGCAGCTGGGAATGGACTTAGTCAGTTAAAACAATTCAGCTGACCCAGACCCCTGTAGAGGGGCCTCAGGAAGGAGAATGTGTGCAAGAGAACCTGTGGATGAGTTGTCCCAACAGCTGCATGGATTAGGTGGTGTGTGATGGACTGGATAAACCCTCATTCTCCCTTGTGTGTGGCATCCATAGCCAGTTAGATATAAATATGTGAATTAGATGTCTGTTATAGTCTCCTAATAGATGTGGAACACTAGAATTTGCTGCTTTGCTCCACATTTTGATTTTTAAGATTGTCCTCATGTCTAATGTATTTTATGTAGGCTGTAGAGTTGTTCACCTTTATCATTCACATTCTTTTTAATATATAATCTGCATGTGGTTTTGATGGTGAAGGATTAGAAGCTTTCCATGGCTGACTCTTATTTAGAGGGTAGCACCAACCTGTCAAAGGGACAGCATACAGGATTAGAACTAGCTTAAGATACCAAAGAGATGAATGTTCCACAAGGGTTTAAGTGAGGATCTTGATGTGAACAGAAATCAAAAGTTAAGCAGAAAGATTATGACTGTGAAATTATACTAAGGTGCAAGGTATAGAGCTGTGCTGATGGAAGAATGATGCTGTGCATGGAAAATCTCAGAATAAAATTGACCAACTTGTTTAGGATAAATACTGCCCATACAGACTGATCAGGAATAGAATAGTGTCAGAACCACACATCTAGATCAGGATAGCAGCATTGACTGCAACATAGTTTTATATTAATATGAAATAGTTTTGTTTCTTTTAAATGTTCTGTGTGGTGATTGTCAATGGCACTGCATGTATGTCAATATCAAACTGCTTCTAGAACTAGAGAGTACTGGGTATTGAATAGATGGCAAGCTGTGTGCTGTGCCAAAGCCTGTAATGGTCTGGTTCTATATTCAGCTGTTTATATGTTGAAAGTTGCTTGTAGGGACACAGACACTACAGTACCTAGACAGTGACTTTTAACCATGCTTATGAGGACAGATTCTGATTTAGAGTAAAGAAGGGAGGAGATATAATTAGGAAGCATTTTGATGTGGATTTTAAGAGTTTATTTGTAGTTTTGTGAATAAATGAATAGTTGTAGGAGCTTTGGATCTGTTTTTATGTACTTTGGTCCCTTGTTACTTCCGACAATTGGTAGGCCATAAAAGTGTCCTCCATTTATTTCCACAAATTCCATCAGGTTTGCATTAGTTTGTGTGTCAGCTAGTCTCTATGCTGTAAAGAACTGTGTGTTATTTTTTATCATGTTAAAAAAAATAAATCACTATTTCCCCTCCTCTGGACACATTCTCATCCTTCACCCTCATTCTTCAGCTGTGGGCCCCAGAGCAGCACACAGAGCTCAAGGAGAGGCTGCACCAAGGCTTCCAGCAGGGCAGTCACCTCTGTCACCAGCTGGGGATGCTGAGTTTGATGCACCCCAGGAAGGGGTTTGTCCTCTGGGCTGCCAGGGTGCATTGCTGACTCCTGCTGAGCCTGCTGCTGACCAGCACACACAGATCCCTTTCTGCAGTGCTGCTCTTGAGCCATTACTCCCCAATTTGCTTGTCCCTGTGTTACCCATCCCAGGTGTAAAATCTGTCATTCAAACTTGCTCAGTTTGATCCTGTTCATCACTGCCCAGTGCTCCATTCTGTCCAAATCCCTCTGCAAGACTTTTCATTGAAACAGCGTCTCCCACTTTGGTATCCTCAGCAAATTTTACTAATGGTGCATTCAATTCCTGCATCAAGATTATCGATAAAAGTAGTGAACAAAATGAGCCCTAGAATTGAGGGTGCATCACCGGTGACAGGTCACCAGCCAGATGTAGCTCCATTCACTACAACCCTTTGAGCCCTGCCCTTCAGCCTCCAGCTCAGTGTCTATCTGCTCATCTTGCAGAAGGATGCCATGAGGTAAGTAAGCCTCACTTAACTAAAAACCAGTGGGTGGGTGACCTCATCATAGAAAGGTATCAAATTAAACAGGATTTCTCTCTGAGAACCCATGTTGACAGTGCCTGATGATCTCATTGTTCTTTCGAAGCCTTTCAATAGTACCAAGTATGATGCTCTCCATCAGTTTTGTAGAAACTGAGATTAGACTAACATATACATAGATTCCTGGGTCTTCCCTCATGCCTTTTTTGTAAACTGGAATAACACTGCCTAGCTTTCAGTCGGCAGGGACCTCAGCCACTAATTTTTCAAGAACTAAAGCTAGTGATTTTACCTCCTTAGGAACATACACTTGCCGTTTGTTCAGACAGATAACTAACTTACTTTTTCTTTAGTAGTGATATATTTTGGAATTTGTTTATTTTGGGATTATATTCAAACTTTAAACATAGACAAGTCAGCTAAAACAAACCACCCATGATTTATTCAAATTGGTGTAAAATGCACCTAATTTTGTTGTACGGAGTTGTAAATTCTACTAATACAGAATCATTGAATGGTTGATGTTAGAATGGACCTCTGGAGGTCAGCTGGCCCAACCAGCCTGTTAAAGGCCATCTGGAGTTGGCTGCCCAGGGCCATTTCTGCATGGTTTTCAGGGAGGGAGACTCCACAACTTCCCTGGGTAACGTGTTCCAGTGCTTAGTCACACTCACAGTAAAAAGTTTCCTGCTGTTTAGAGGGAACCTCCTGTGTTTGAGAGTGTGTCCATTGCCTCTGTTCCTGTCACTGGGCACCAGTGAAAAGAGCCTGACTTCATCCTCTTTGCACCTTCCCTTCAGTTATTCCCATACATGAAAAAAATTCCCCATGAGCTTGATCTTCTCCAGGCTGAATGGTCCCAGTCTCAGTCTCTCTTCCTGGGAGAGATGCTCCAGTCCCTTGATCATCTTTGTGGCCCTTTGTGAACTCTCTGGTGTGTGCATGTCTCTCATACTGAGGAGCCCAGAAGTGGACCCAACACTCCAGGTGTGGTGTCAGCAGTGTGGGGCAGCAGGGAAGGATCACTCACCTTCCTGCACCTCCTGGCAACGTTATCTCATGCAGCCCAGGATACCATTTGCTTTTTGGCAGCCAGTGTACAAAATACTTAAATACTATTAGTGTGTGCAAAAACCTCTGCACAAGATGGTTGTGGTCTACAGAACAACATAATGGAACTTTTAAAGCAATGTTCAGTGTATCCAATAAGGGAGGAAATTATGTACTGCATTTAACTGTGCAGTATAGCTCAGATGCAATACTGCATAGTTAAATAGTGTTTCTGGATTTAGAAGTATACATGCGGAGAACTTTGTAATTTATGTGCTTTCACTGTTATCCATAGATGGTATAGGTTCTGCAAAAAGTTTAAATGGCACAAAAATAATGAAATTAATGATTTTGAAATCTTTTTTTAGATACTTTTTTTTTTGATGACTGCATGGTAATGTTCAATATGGCAGTGCATTATTTTCTGAAAAGGTAATTTTGTCTAGGGAAGGTTGAGTGTACTTTCTTTGCGTCTTGTGTAAGGCTCGAAATTCATTACATCCTTCTAAATAATATTAGGTATTAAAGCCAAACATTTTGTCTAAGTATTATTGTGTACATACTTGGCCATGTTCAGCAACAGTATAAGCAGGAGTGATTTTAGTGACTGCATCATGTTATATAGATGATGATTATATGAAGCACAAGTGGATAAATCTAGGATGTCTGGAGCTGGAATTGATGTGTCTTGGAACATCATAAATCTGTTCTTCATTCTTTTTTCCTGTGCTTTCCTGTTACTGCTCTTTGTGATAACCATGACTTGTGCTCTCTGCCTATTTCTTAGAGGTGGTATTCACTTCTCTGGGCTTTCTTCACCACTTTTTTATTTGGATGTGTAAATACTTTGTTCTTCTGTAATATTTAGCCATGGTAGAGCTTTACTTTGCTGAGGGTCCCCAGATAGTGCATCAGGTTGCAGTACTCCAGGATTCTCTTTTGGTTTGCTGGATTCTCACTCCATAGCTTATTTGCCAGCTTTTGGTTCCAGTCTTCTGTTAGCCTCTCATTTTGAGAGCTGGACTTTGTCATGCAGCTACAAAACCACTTCTCCATCTAGAGCTGATGATCCAAAGATCTTTATGTGGTTGATTTTTCAAGAACTAAAGCTAGGTGTTTACCTCCTTAGAAGCACAACATACTGAAGAGCGATCTCTGCCGTGTCCTCTAAGTATTTTTAATAATACTTGTTTCTAGATGAAAGTGGGAGGGAAGCTGTATGCTTATCTTGCCATACATTTGTCAGTGCTCAGGGTCATTTTCTGTTGCATGGAAGGCTTTGGAGGTTCAGGACATTGTATTGTTTCTGAAATTGGGTGGATTTGGTAAAGTTTGGGCAGCAAGTGTTACACTCAGCATGTCTTAAACCATTCATGGTACAGTGTTTAATAGCCAGGGTTTAAATTGCCTGAAGTGTGAGTGTGCAGATAATCACAGTTTTAGTGATTCACCATAGAATTTTTAGCTCACATAATGAGGATTGTCTCTTTCTCCGAATATCTTTCTGACCATACTTATATTACAGTTGATTTGAAGTCCCTTCTTGCTTGACTCCAGATCAGGTAAAGGGTTTTACTCCCATGGCACAATGCCAGGAAAGTTGTGTTGTTGGAACTGTGTGTAACAGGGTTTTCAGTTCTTCTGGCATGCAGTCCTTTGAAGCAGCATAGCAGTCAGCATAAAGTAGCACAAGTGAAGGCTTTGAGCCATGTGCTGCTGAATAGAAACAGTGAAAGATCTCAGAGATAAATGGTGGGCAAGGAATGCATAATGCACAGCAGAGGCGGGAAGTGCTTGGCTTGGAGCTAATACACCACCATCAATTTCATCCTCTGCTAGCATAGGAAAAGGTTTATAAAAGTCTCTGGAACTCTTGGGGTATATCAACACATGCACTGTTTTGAAAGCAGTGCCAGTTTGAGCAGCAGCTACTTTGCTTTGTCCTTCTTTACTATGCCATGAGTTGAATCCAGGAACCGTTTTGTTGGAAAAATAATTTGGCAGACAGGTTTGTTTTCAACTAGGATCTGTGTGTTATAGTTGTTCAGTGGAAGGAGGGCTGAGATACTGTGAATTACTGCTGTAGGTTGCAGGGAAAGGAGCGACTGGAGCTTGGGACTGCTGTTTAAATAAATGTGCAACTGTGCCCTTGGGCTCCACACCTAGGTTTTGTGAGACTGGATAGAAGCTGCAACGGGAAGTGGCTCTGTTTATTAAGTAATTAAAACTTGTGAGCAGCTCAGGTGTAGATAATCTTGCCGACTAATATTTTTTTTCCTTTTTGTTCTTTCATTCTTTTGGCTTAGAGTGATCACGTGTGGGTTTTTTGTTTCTTACGGGCTTTTGGTGGTGGTTGCTTTTTGGAGGGAGGTGTGGATGTCTACCAACACTTTCAGAACTGAAACTGGAAGGAATTGCTAGTGCTTAATTTATTTTCTGTGTAGGCTTGGAAAAGTAGAGGAAAGAGGGAAAAAATGCAACCCCGAATTGCAGCCAAATCAGAGCCAGTTTCTGGCATTTCTGAGGATGTGTGAAGTTCATTTTAGTTCTTCTATTGAAGCATCAGTGTACTGTAATTAATTGGCATTTCAGTTGTATGGATAATTTCTTTATATTTCCTTGAGCAGTTGCATCACATGGAATGAGTTATATGTGCATGTTTGTGCTTTTATTTGAGGACAAATGTTGATGAAGAAGTGTTCTCAAGGGGGTCTGATACCTGAAAAAGAGACTCTTGCTGTTTCTCTGATAATGCTGGTTCAGGAGCTTATGTGTTCCTATTTTGTTGATCTAAAGTGATGAAAATAAACAACTGCTAGCAGATGACTTACTCAAGAGTTGGTGTTATTTATGAAGTAATAAAACAAAATATGTCTCAGTTTTTTTCACTTTGTTGTGTTTTCTGTCATAATGAAATGTCTGTCATCTTTTTGCCAGTTGACTTGCAATTTATTGTAGCATTTGTGATGGCATGTGACTCTGCACTATATAAGAGTTAAGAGAAGCATTTTGGCCTGCTAAGTCTATACAACACCTTTTTTCTCTATAGTTGGCATTTAATAATTTATTTTTTATTCAGGTTTTTTTCAGCTTTAAAATGGAAGTTTTTCTGGTCTGCTAAAAAAAAAAAAGTCAAGCATTGTGCTCCTTACAATAATCACTATGAAATGATCATGATTTAAATAAGTCAAATATATGGACCTTTTGTGTATACCTGAAAGTGGTATTATGTTTTCTTACAGCTAACAGAAGATGAAATTGCAACTATTTTGAAATCTACTCTTAAAGGACTTGAATATTTGCACTTTATGAGAAAAATACATAGAGATATAAAAGCTGGAAACATCCTTCTTAACACTGAGGGACATGCAAAATTAGCTGATTTTGGTGTGGCTGGCCAGTTAACAGTAAGTAACTGTGGGAAGATAATTTTAAGATGCTATAGTGCTCCCAACCTTGTTCTTTCACCTTTGTCCTCTGCCTTGAATTTTGTGTCTGGGCAGTATCACTGCCACTAGTGTTAGTGGCAGAACTAACATACTTTATCATGGTGAGTATTTAATGTGCTGCAGGGCTATTTGGTTTTTAGTTGTTTGTTTTTATAGCCCAGTGCATCAAGTGCCTGATGATCTCTTTAAATTTTAGTATGAGGTTTATTGTCACCTCTTTGGCCTGTGTAGGCTGATGGGCTGAATCTGTTTGGTCTTAATTGGAAGTCACTACCATTTGACCTTTGGATGGATAATTTAACTGTAAATATAGAATTGATATAAAAATAATCTGAAAATAGGCATCCCTGGTTTAATGTCATAAATAATATAATTACAGGATACAATGGCAAAACGTAATACTGTTATAGGAACTCCGTTTTGGATGGCTCCTGAAGTCATACAAGAGATTGGCTATAACTGTGTGGCAGACATCTGGTCCCTTGGTATAACTTCAATAGAAATGGCTGAAGGAAAGCCTCCATATGCTGATATTCACCCAATGAGGGTAAGTGTGTTGGTGGCATTTTTTATTTTTGTATTTAAAAAAAACAACTCTCAAACCCACAAAACATTCAAAACCCCCTAATATTGGAATCATAAAGCTGTATGTTTATGAAGAGAGGTTTTAATACTAACAATTTTTACTTTCTGTATTGCTTCCTCTTGACTCCAGTTTCTCTGTGTTTTAACACATTTCTGTAAGGTTTTTTTCTGTATCTCCACTTGAGAGGGAGCTGCAGCAGGATGCTCTTAATTGGCTTTGGGGTAATATATAGAATCTGTTTCATACTGCACTTGGAGATTTGCATCACCAAGACTCAGTCTGCTTTTGAAAGGCAATTTTGAAATAAAGGTGACCTAAAGAAGAATTCAGAACTGTCCTATGGGAGTTGGGAGTAGTGCTAATATTATTATTATTAGTTACACCTGACAGCTTTTATTTATTAGTGACTCCTAAGGTCTCTTAATGAATGAGTTTACTTTTTGCAAAATAAAATGTAAACAGAAGTAGTTGCTTTATGAGGAGTAGCAGTTACAAAGGAATTACTTGGAGAAGCTAATGGGGATCAATGTTTATTTAGGGATAACTTGACGCTGTTAGTTGTGCTGTTGTTGCAATGCTGCTTTTGTAATAAGCTATAGAACAGCTATGCTGATTGCACTGATGCTCCATTCTTAAATTGTTTAAAGACCATTTTGAATTAAGAAGGCACTTTACGTTGCTTAAAGCATACCATTCTTCAGAAAAATCTTAGAAATTTTGCTGCAAAATTGTAATGCGTATTAAATTATTTTATTCAGTTTTCTTTTGCTGGTGCCTCATGTATCAGAATCTTAACAGAAAGAAATCACCTCTACAGAAAGAGAAGGTACTGTTCATATACAGTTACTGTAAGGTGATGCACATCTGAATTCAAGCGTATTTAGTGCTATTTTTGGTTGTGGGGTTCTTGATTTTTGGTTGTGTGTGCTCTTTGGAGGAGAGATGTTTCCTGAAATTTCTGTTAAAGCTAGTGAGTGATTTTCATTTAGAAACATTACATAATTTTGGAAGCAAAGTTTAGTAGTTTTCTTGCAGCATATTTTTCTTCCATGTAATTAACTGTTTTAAAATTACAATTCAAACTAAAAATACTCAAGTGAAAGCTGAGAACAAAATAAGTATCTCTGAAGCTGGATTTTGATGGGAATTTAAGGTGAAATAACCTGTAAAAATATTTTGAAGAATGATTGATTACAAATTACATGATCAACACTTGATCATGTGCTCCTTAATTACATCTGAGTAACATCACTGTATGTAGTTGCACCAGCTGTTGAAAGGTGAGGACTGCATTATCAGAGAGGATTTTTATGTGCATGACAATAGCTGCTTATAAATCAAAGGTCATTGTGTTTGAATGCTTGTGGATCTGTTTAATTCTTGCAATCAAGTGAATGCTATCAAAGGCCAATGTAATGTAACACAATTCTGGATTACATACAGCATGTGTTCTTGTTAATGAATTACATTTAAATTACGTTATGGTTTTTAAGGGCTTGTATGTAGTCAGTACTCTTTCGTATATTTGATACCTTCAGTTTTTCTTAATTTTTATTAGTGAGTTGTTACAGTGGTTAACAAGAAATACACAGATTTAAGTTGCAATAGTTTTTCTGGTGTCATATGATACAGCTTCACAGGACTTTTGGCCATATGTAGATGCTTTGTTTTAGTTATGATACAGAATTGATACAGGCAAGCATGAAAGCTTGGGCAAATTTTCATTGCTTTTCCTAGATGTTGCTGGAGTTCTGTGGTATTTATGTAAGGCACAATTTTGTTGCCTGGGAATGAATAGTGAAATTACCATGCACACTATTTTGCTGTAGGCTGGTTGGCACTGCCACAAAGTTAATGCACTGCCAGTATGCCATTTCCTTGTCAACTGCATTTACAGTTTAATAGAAATATTACATGACTTCTTTAAACAAGTGTTTTGGCAGAGAGGAAATAGCAGATTCCATGCAAACAAGCATAGCTTCCTCTGCTTAACCACACTCTGACTTCTCCAAAGATTTGTACTAGTTTCAGATGGGAAAGAAGTAGCGGGGGGTGCAAAATGGAATTTCAGGTTGGAGGGGGAAGAAGAAGCAGGTTTCTTCTGGTTAAGTATTTCTGTCATAGTGTATTTGGCTGTAAGGGTCATCCAGACTATTTCACACAGAATCACAAGATTGGAAGAGACCTTCAAGATCAATCATCAAGTCCTACCCAAACCCTAACACCTGAACTGAACCATGGCACTGAGTGCCACATCCAGTCTTTCTTTAAACACATCCAGGGATGGTGACTCCACCACCTCCCTGGGCTGGCTATTCCAGTAGTTTGTCACTCTTTCTGTAAAAAACTTTTTCCTACTATCCAACCTCTATTTCCCTTGGCACAGCTTAAGATTTATTCACTTCTTCCTGCTGCAAACTTGAGTTCAACAGGAGCTGTAGTTGTCACACTTGGTTTGAGGCTCAGTAGTTTTAATGCTTTATTCACCTAAGAATTATGGACTGTCTCAATACTCGATGTCAGAGTCCTTTTCTGCTTTTGCTAATGATGAAAAGTGAAACCTCTGTGTATTTTCTATGTTTTTTTTAAAAGAAGGAGTATTTTCAGGTAGTTGTAATGGAGAGAGAAATAGAGATGTCCTCAAGGTTGCCCTAAAACAGGGTGATACAGCTGCTAGAAATAGCAAGGAATTTACTGATAAAAAAAAAATCATTCAAACCTAAATAATTTAACCCATCTAGCAGGACTAAAAGCACGTTGATTGCAGCGGACTGTGCAGCACCCAGGGTTAATGTGGCTAAAAGTGTCTGCATCTGCATTTGATTGCTCTGCTGTGATGAGCAGTTAGCAATTTATAGTGGAGCTAATTAAAGGGGACTTAATTGTGGTTCTAGGTCAAGACTCAGTCTCTTCCTCTGAAACTGCAGTGATGTTTTAACAGCTGAATTCCCTTGTCCCCACTGACTGCAGCATATATGCTGTCCTGTAGTGATAAAATATGTATGTCCTACCCCAGACAAAACTTAATTTGAACCATTAACTGTTTTGTTCAGTCACTCCTCTGCATGTGATATCTATCCTTAGTATTTCTAAGTTTGTTATTTTTAATCTGTAACGAGAGCACAGAGAATGGGCTGTTTTAGTGTAACAGTTGTGATTTTGCTCTTTTTCTAAAAACTGTTAACATGCTTGTGAAATATCCTCTGTCTTTGCTAAACAAACCATGATCTCAAATTGTCATGTAAGAATTTTTTTGGTGGAACATCCTTTAAGCTGCATGATTTTCATATGATCCTTCTGCTGATCATATTTGGCTTTAATAACACTTTGCCATAAAGCTAGTCTTTCAATTTAAGCATGGCTCTTTTTGAGGTCCTTCTCTAGGCCACCCTTACTAAAATTTTTCTTAATATTCATGCAGTGATGTGATCAGTTATTCCTGCAAGGCTGAGATTTTTATGATCAACTTAAGTGTGGGCTGCTGCTGTTAGAGACATCCTGTCCATAGCCAGTTCCTGACCTTTCTGTTAAGCAAACACTGACATTATTGTGGCCTCACATGGAGCTGGATAAAGCAGCTGATGTTCTGAAAAGTTGATGTGATAGAAACCTCCTAGAACTGGGCCAGAGAAGTTGTAGGAGCGTGTAGTGGGCAGAGGAAATGGGCTGAGGGGAGTTGCTGCTTTTTAGCCTTTTAGACCAACTGTAAAATGGCAATGTGTGTGTTTTATATAATTTCCTCCTCTTTGCAAGGTGAACAGTTACTGACAGGTTGGTGTGCTTCAAATAAATGCTGGTAGCTCTCTTACAAAAGACAAGGAAATAAAAAGACTAAAAAAGCCCAAGCGCTTTTCTTTCATGCTTATCAGGCAGCTGCAGTAATTCACATTGTTGTGGCATGGAAGAAGCTGGTGCTAGATTTGTTTTTCAACACTTCACAGTATTGGTCTTTGTTTCTTTATGGTGAAGTTTGTTGGAAATGGACATGTGGGCATCACATGTTCTGCAGTGAATTGGAGGAAGCCAATTTGAACTGCTTCCATTTGCCTTAAGTTCAATCATGATATTTATTTTTCCATGGCACTTACCCAGATTATCCATGCCTCCTGCTTAGCCTATGTCATTTCCACCCTGGACTAATCTGTTTGTAATAACCTTTTATTCCTGATGTATCTTATAACAAACTACAATTTCCCGTTTTTTTATTCTTGACATATTGCATTAAAACTGGAGATTGAATTGAGAATTATTGCTCTGTAGGGCTCTAAGAAAAAAGAGGTGTTATGTGGAGCATGGCAGTCAAATTGGGACCAATTTTTTCAGCCATTAGGAAGACACTTTTCTATATGCCTTTTGTGCCAGAAATTGAGGAAAGGGAAAAAAACCCCAACTTCTGTCTTTCTGTACAGTCACTCTTGCATTTCTTCTCTCCAACACGTGGTGTTATCTCATTTCTGTTATTTTCTTTAGGAGTTCACCTATCTTATCTCACCATTACTGCTTTTAAATTAGACTAGGTTTGTAAAACTATATGGTTTTCTTATTTTAGTGCTTTTGCTTATCTTTGCAAAAGACTTTGAATTAACTTCTAAAAGTCCTTTACCTTTTAAGAACTTTCTATGAGACGCTGTTAATTTGTAACTTGATGTCTTCTTGCCTGCTGTGTCAAGATAGAGTGAGCTAATATTTAAAGAGTTTAAAATATGGATATTTGATTGTACATTACTGTTCATTATTTTACTACTCTTCACAATCTTGTGGAAGAATGACAGTGAGCTGTGCTGTTTTAAGGTGCAAGTAACATGTGTTTGCTGTGGGGACCCCAAGGCACTGATGTGATAGGGCTGTGACAGTAGAGAAATTGGAGGAGCATGTGTTCTGTTTTCAAAGAGCTGTTGTAAAACCTTTGACCCTCTCTAGGCTTTAAATGGAATTTTTGTATTTACTTTATACAGATCTAAATGCAGGCAGTGGATGCAGAGGGGTGGTATTCCTGCCTGTTTCCATGCATTTCCAACATCCATTTCTGCTGGAATGAGTGTTTAGGTGGTCACATGATAAGCTGGATCAGAAAACTAACCAAGTAACAAGTAGCTTTCAATGATATTGTTAACAGGGTACTACAACTAAGTGGGGACAAAAATGTGTGGGTGGTACTGATAGAAGAAATAGGTCATCTATTTTTGGGCATCAGCCAAGTTGATTGAGGTAGTTGCAAAACCAGAGTCTCAGCTGGCCATCTGTAAATTTATTATGATTAAAACTTAGTAATTATTAAAGGAAACTGCAGAGCTTGTCTGAAGTTGACCCTTAAAGATGCTTGTCCTAAGGGACAAACTGACATTTTAGTAGCTGTCCTAATTGTCCTTTGAGGCTTTTTCTTGTTGGGCATATTGATAAAATTAGATAGAATTCTAGATCTTTCATGGCTGAGTGTTCCCCCACAAAGCCTTCCTCCTTCTCCACCACATTTCTGTTCTTCCATCTTTAAATGCTATTGCTGTCATACAGCAGAACTTCTTGGAGGGAAACTTCCAGTGGTCTTCCATTTGCATGCAGCTGAAGTCAAGTTTTGATTCCTAATATATTTGCCTCTGGTACTGTTTGTAGCCAAAGTTTCAAATAGGTGTTACAACTTTATTAAGGAAAAAACCCCCTAAGCATTGTTTACACCAGACTGTATTTGTCTAACAGAAGATAAAGTACATTCTCTGTACCGACTGAGGAAAAAAATTGGTTTTAAAGGAATTGCTTTCCACATTAATCACCATGAGAAATACAAGTCCATATTCTAATGGCATATGGAACATTTTTTCCTGGAGTGAGTAGTAGTAGTGGTAGTATGTGGTTCAGATCAGTTGCAGCTCTGCTAATACCAGTGTTGATCTGTATCTTTGGTAGTTTTCATTTTTTGTTCAACAACTTTTCAGGACTGAACTCTAAGGAAGTGTGACATACTTAAGAGTTCTTAACAAAGGAAAGTGTTACATTTTAATTAAATATGCTGCTAATTCAAATTAGTAAACAACCTGTCCACCTGCTCTGATCAAAATATGAATAATTGCTGTGCAGGAATTGTTGTATGAATCAAAAACCAAAACAGACGAGGCAAGACATTAAAAAAAAAGGTGCTAAATGCTTTTTTATTAAAGATTTATTTTATTTGTCAAAATAAGTGTATTCACTTAATTTACCTGTCAAAATAAATGTATTTACTTATTTATTTTAAATGAATGGGCAATGTTTATAGTGTGTGAACAGACCTTTTTGCCTGAACTGCTGATGGTGTGGTAAGTAAAGGCTGAGGTGCAGACCAGGTCCTAATGTCCTCTTCATGATTTGACTCCTTTCAACTCATCTGGAATAAGATGATAAATGTTGGGCAAATTAAAATGAGTGGTTGTGTACATTTGAACTTGCATTTCTGTGCATGTTTTCCATTTTTTTGTGAGCAAATACCTGAGGTGCTACCTAAATGAAATATTTGCATAGAGTTTGCTAGAGTCTTAATATCCAGATAATAGATCTACTGATCACCAGGAGAATTGCTATAATTGTAACAACAATTGGACTTGATAACTTATTTCATCAGCTATTATTCTTTAATTAGGTGCATGCATGTTTTTGATGGGTTGTTGTATGTACCTCAATGTGAGGAGATTGATTTCTAAATTTCCTGGAACACAATTAAGGCAACCATTAACTATTACAGTAGTGACATTTTTGCTAGATAGAAAGAAGAGTTTTTAGGTACTTTTTTCAGCTTGACATTACCTTTCATTGTGATTGACTTATTTTTAGTCGTGAATTGAAAACGAAATAAAGGGCAAGTTGTGGTCCCACAGAAAAAAATAATTTTCTGTCAAAGTTTCACTTGTGGTTCTTGGGCAAGCTGATCATGGAGCTGTAGAGATCCTACTCTTTTCTTTTTTCTTTTTAATTTTTTCTTTTTAATTTCAAGGTGTGTATGGGTCTCCAAACTCAAAGTACGATTTATGATTTTAGTTAAAATATGTTTGGTGTTCACTCATATATGGAAGGTGATTTCAAGTACTTTCTTCCTTAAGCTCTTATTTTTCGTGGAAATGCTAGTCATACATACAGGCATAGTACCCTTTGAACATAACTTCTTCTTTAATATGTAATGCCTGCAGGATTAATGCAGGCAGTGAATTTCCAAAGGATTTAATTTGCTTATTTGTTTGTGATCTGCCCTCCTATGGACTTGCTGTAGAGGTGAAGGGGAAAAATTCTTATGAGTGAGGAAGTCAACCCAGGGAAGAGCTCTAAGGGTATAGTCTAGTTTCTTGTGGTACAGAATTACAATTTCTTTCAGTTTTTCAGTGTGCCTAGCATAGAATTTTAATGAAAATTCCTATGGCATGGCTTAGTCAAAATACATAAATGGACTGCAAAGAAGTGGTGTGTGAATTCTCCTCAGACAATGAAGACAAGTTTAGAAGTATCTGGTTGCAAAACACATGAAATATAGCATATGATATTTTATTTATTTCCTTAAATTGCAATCAGCAGTTCATTGCTTGACTTTACCAGACTCAGTGATGAGTATTTAGCCTCCTAGGGAATGATGAGCCAGCATGGCAGCATCCAGTTTCCAAGACTGGACAGCTTGCTATGCAAAGGGATTGTAGGTTTAACATCAGCCCATTTCATGTGAAAGAAAGATTTGTAATACTACTATGAAAGCAAGATAGGAAAAAATACCATTTGTTCTCTGGCAAAACTTCAAAGATAGTAAAATTTTTCTTCCTAATAGGCCAAGGAACTTTTTTTTCAAAGAGATTCTGCCATATGGCTTCCCAAACAAAGGATTGACAGATCTCTCTGGTTTATTGAACTCTTTAATGGTATGACATTAGCATTGATTTGCAGTGAAAACACTAGATTACTTGAGGTGTGCTCAGTGATTAAACTGGAGGATGATAGCATCCTATTCCTGTTCATATTAAAGCTTTTCAAAAAGTCTACAATCTGATGTGTGTAATTGTTCTTTTCCTGCCTTTTTTATTTACCCTCCTTTTTTCTTGCATCTCTCTATCTTGCTTTTTTTTCAGTGAGGAGATGGTTTAAAAGTTCATGTAACAAATCTATATAAATAAAGTGCAATTAAACTATATAAACTGCAAGTTTATATAGTGCAATTAAACTATATAATTAAAGTGTAATGTAAATAAAGTGCAATTAAAGAGTAGTTGCAGAATCTAGCATACATGTTTGATTGTGGCTTAGAGAATGAGTTGTCACTTCACATCACCAGAATTTTCTTTATGTCACTAGAATTTTTTGAAGTAGAATTAATGTTTATTACTGTTAAAAGTATAAATTCCTTACATTTTAAAATTATGTCGCGTTTGCTGGTGCATATGTGCAAAAAGGAAATGTAAATCTGTCATGTGTAATAAAGTAGCAGAAGCAGAGAATATTTGAAATTTGTACTGAAACTGGAGTTTAACTTGAATTAAATGGAAAACATTTATTGCATGCTTCTAAATGAGGATTTAATTAAAATTAAATTCGTGCATCTTTTTAGACTTTCCCCTGAATGGAAATTTGAGACATGCTTCAGTTGATGGTTGGTTTTCTCTGACTTTGATTAATCACTTTTAAAGTAAGTGGAGGATCAGTACAGTAATTTCATAATTACACACAAGTGAGTTAACTTGAAACTTTTAACTAAAATAACTGTAAAGGGAGTTTGATCTTGGTTAGTTTCATGTAATGCTGTGCATCTTCTGTGAGTGATTCAGATTCTTAGTAGTGCTAATCTGACAGAAGGACCCATACCATGATGCTACCTGTTTATTTACAAGGTGCTTCGGTGGTAAATGTTAGACCTGGAAAAATTATTTTTCAAAGATATTGGAACAGTAAATAGAGGTTGAATGAAGCCATGAAATGAATGAAAATATGCTTTATGACTTGAGTGAGCACTGGCTCAAGCCCTGTGCCTGTAAGCACTGTTAAAGGTTGGTTGATAGAGCCGTTAATGAGGGTAAAGCCCGGAATGCGTTCGGCAGACGTAGCATGGCACAGGATAACAGCACCCACTGTGGCTGAGCTGGCTGCTTTCTCCTGGGCAAATGTTAACAAGCAGAAAACCTTCTACCAAAAGGCTTATTCAGAAGTTTTTGAATTGCTATAGATTGCTCATTTGTGATGTTAGTAATATTGTAAACACAGATCAGAGTGCAAAGCAAAATTAGTTTGCAACTTGAAGATCTCAAGAAAATTTTATTTGGAATAGGCAATCATCAAGAGTCATTAAATCTAAAATGACAATTTTAACATAACAAGGCTTTTCTATTAATGAGCTTTACAGCCATTGTTATTAAAAAAAACCAAAACGAACAACTTTCCATCATTTGTACATGTAATTGTATGCTGAATTTATTCAGTTTCTGTTTAACCTGCACTGTGGATGTGGAAAATAGTTCAGCAAGGTGTTTATGCACAGATTTAGGAGAAGTAATTTTATTAGCAGTTCTGTAATATCTTCCAGGATATTGTCAAGTATACCACTTTTAAGTCAAGAGCTATACATATTAGCTAGAAATATACTTCCATTTCTTTTTACTATTATCTTTCAAGTTCTAGGGTTAGCACTAAATATACAAGGTTAATTTTTATGCAGTCTGGCAATTAGCTTCATTAAAGAGGAGGGAATCTGTACATTGCTTTTAATTGAATTGTCTGTTTGAATTTTTTATATAGAACTAATGTCTTTTTTAAGCCAAAAAGAACTCGGTAAACAATTTTAAGACATTCTTGGAAACCTGAATTAATGTTTATTTTTTGAAGTGAATTGTATGTTCACTTTTTTAAAAATATGTTTTCTGTCAGTATAGCTAGTTGACCTAGAGGAAGTGCTTTAGAGACTTCTGTATTGTCTGCTGCATTGTCAATTTCTGAGCTCATTATTACAAGTTTTAAAAGCAGAAGTGTATTTACTTGGATTTTAGTTAAAGTGATATTTGATTTTTTTTTTTTAATATGTGGGGAAAACCGCAATCAAATTAGGAGGAAAATATTAAGCTTCTGTTGCTACTTACCAGAAGATTTTTATATGCTTTGAGCCTATACTGGTTGTTTACTTCATAAAGAATCTAAAAAATTGCTTAGATTGGGAGGTGGTTAAAATTTGGAATGAAGAAAGCTTATTAAGACTGCATGTACCCTGTTTCTGTCATGGTATTATATTGCCTTAAAATGTACATTAGGTAATTTTTAAAGAGGATGATGCATATTTAATGAAGAAATTTATTTATTTAAAAGGAAGGGTTGCCAATCAGTCTAAATTTGCTTCAGTTAAAACTTGATGGTCTAAAGACAACTTATAATCCTTTTCTTGTTGTAAAGTATTGTCAAATTTGTAGTGGTATCAGTTAAGTTTATGGAAACTTTGTTTTTAGGTGGTTTAAAATAGAAGTAAATCTTTAATTTGTATTTGATGGCACCTGTTTTCATTTTGTTTCCCTGGCAACACCAGTGGTATCAAAAATTGCCTGTAGACCACCCTGGTTTTAGAGAAGAATGAAATCAGCCTGGCTCAGCCTTTGATTTTACTTACTAAGTACTTAGACAAAGCTTTAATACACAGTCAGTACTTTACAAACTAACTCAAATGATTTGAGTATACAACTTGTGATTATGTTTTTTAATTCGAATTTTCTGTGCTAATGCCAGTTTTTATTGTTCTGCTGTTTTTAAAATGCACTGAGATACAGGAAGTATTTTTGATACACTGTCTCAAGAAGTGTGTTTGAAAGCTGTAATAACTACCTGCAGAAAAGTAGAGTAAAAATTCATAGTTTTTAGATAACACAATCTGTCTGCTTTTAAAGCTGTGTGGATCCAAGGTTTTCTTCCAGATGTAAGTTGTCAATATTTGCATTCCCACAGGAAACAAAAGCAACATGAGTGTTAACTCCAGATTCTGTTTTTGTTAGTGCTTCTTTACTATGTCTGAGAATTCACCTTATGAAAATTACATACGTGGTGTTCCAAATGCCACAAATCTTAATACATTATCAGTTTGTGTTTCAGAAACACAAACATGGACATAATTCTTCCAAACACTGCTAATCATTACCTACTTGCCTAAAAAACTCTACTGATAGAAGCCTCATCTGCTGTGAGGAGCTCCTCCTCTGAGCTCCATGCTATACTGGTAACAAATGAGGAAAAAGTTGGTGTTCTGGTAGAGCACTTTGGATTTTTAGTAATGGTTACAGGAACACTGGACAGTCTGAGAAGTTTAAGGTGTCTTACATTTTCCATTCTCTCCCAGAAATTTAGAATAATTTTGGAAGATAGTGAAGTAATCTGTTCCCAGAAAAGAGAGTACCTCTGATGGAGTTGATGGATGCCTGTGGTGCAGTACTTCCCAGTGTCCTGCTGCTGGGACTGGAGGCATTAGAGATGGCAGCCCAGTGTTTTCTCTGCTGCTGCTCCTTCCCTCATGCTATGAAAACGTAAAACAGGTAGCATCAGCCAGCACAAGATTTGTTGGCGAACTGACATGCATGTGTTTAAACAGTCATCTGTTTCAAGTGGGATGTTCCTTAAGAAATGTAATAGTCATGAACTCTAACCTGGGACAGAGGGCACTTCTACACTGGGCAGGTACGTCCAGGCACAAGTGAACTTTGCCTGTACTGTCCCCCTTTCAGTTTGCTCCAGGAGTGTCTCTGGAGCAACTATGTGCATACTGTAAATGTCTTCCTTTTTTATTTGTTTCTCTGAGTAATATGACTAATTTGTGCAAGCTGTGTTTTTTGATGTTTAGAAGTAGCTAGCATTTGATTCTTGTGGTGAAAATGAGCATATGCAAGTTCCTAATTTGTAAAACATGCTGTTGTTAAACAGAGTAATTAAATTATTTAGAGAAATTGGCACAAAGTTTCTTAGAACTTGATCCTTCTAGCAGTTGTGTGAATTGTCATGTATGAATTGTGACTGGTTGAAATGCAACCAGTGGAGCAACTGGTTGCATTGCCACTTCTTCGTGTGAAAATATGTGGAGTGTGCAGTAGCTGGAAGGTTCTTTTTAGACTGGAAATGTTATGGTAAGCTGATGGTGCTTGAGACAGGTCTTACTGATGTAGGCCTGGGTGAGCAGTAGGACAGGCTAAAAGCCAGAGGACATGTCTGTCTGTCTGTCATGGATGAGTGTTGACAAGTTGGGGGGTGCTCCCTCTGACAGCCGTGCTGGCTGAGGGCAGGATGTGATGCGGCTGCAGCTCAGGAGCAGTGCAGTGCCCTGCCCTGCCTCTGTACCCAAAGTCACGTACCTGGCCTCTGAGCTTGTTTCCATGTTTACCTCTCTCCATGTGGAAGATGCCTTCTGTTTCAGGCTGTAATTCATAATCCTTAGTACAGAAGTCATTCACAGCACCTGGACTGAGTGTGGACACAGAGGTGCATTTCACCAAGGGGCTAAAGCATATGCTGCAGGATTTCTGCTGCTGGCTTGTTGACTTTGTGCATGTTCTGGTTAGATTAAGGTTCAGTTCAGCATTAAGTTAGCTGATGCAAAATTTAACCAATTTAACCTATTGGTTGTTTGGGTTTTTTTTGTTTTTTTCTTTTTTTTTTTTTTTTTAAGTTAGTTACTGCAGGAGAACAGTGTATTCTTCTGCAATGTTTCTGATCTAGCATTGTGATTCCTAAAGCTGCTTTAGTGTTGTCTGGAAAGAACTTTGATAAAAATCAACTAGACTAACATGCCCATAATATAAGAGTTTGTTCTTGACCCCTTAGTACTTACAGATTAAGTCAGTGGGTATAATGTTCATTTTCTTAAGCCATTAAGTCATATATGTCTCCCAGGTATTGTTTCATACACTGACCATGTTCTTTTCCTACTGCTTTTTAATAATCTAGTTGGGATGTTACCTTAACTCCTTACCTGAATTGAGAAAACAAAAACATTGTTGGCTCAGCTTTCTTTCACTGAAGGGAACTTTTTTTTCTGTAAAATTAACGTTAACAGAAGAAGAAGGTGTATCCTGAACATCATAATTACCTTTGTTACACATTTAATTAATGACAGTTATGAGAAGGCACATGGTGAGTAGAAGGAAACTGCCAAACCTGGCATTGACACAGGACCTTTTTTTTTGTCTTTTGCAGCACAACTTTGATCAAAAGATGCTCTTGATGCATGTTGCTAAAATAACTAACTTTCACACTCCAGAATTTCAACAGTTGACAAAAGTCTCCACCTTTATTGGTTTCCTTTGAGAGTTATATTTATAAAAATAGCCTCTCAGAGGGACTTTAAAGGCAGTAACCTGGATTACTGGGGCCCAGGACAGCAAATCAGGAGCTAAAACCAGACACTGGAAATATCTTGCTTTTGTTTAAATTTGAGAACTGTTACCTAGGCTCTGCTACTGCAGTGTACACATAGGATGATTTGACTTCTGCATTATTCCCTTCTCTAGCTTTGTTTTGCTTTCATGATAGGAATCAAAAACTCTATCATAATTTCATAATTGCTATGGCTAAGTGGGTTTTAGTTAAAGTATTTAATTATTTATTTGTATTTCACTGCTTATTTATAAACAACTGGGGAATTTTAGTATTATGTTTGTAAGAACTCTGCTGGATTTTTGATGTTGAAATGGGAGCTTTTGGTTGCTATTGAGGCTTCAGAATTTATTAACAAATTCATCTGTAAGGGAAATTTGTTTAACAGAGTAAAACATTATGTTTCTAATGCCTTTGCATTTCAGATGGTGATGGTTTAAATTATGACACCAGCCCTGTGCCTTAGGGCTTGCAATTCCGTAACTTTTTTCAGATGCATCAACTAAGCATTGCCTAATTTGTTATGAAATTGGAAGAAAAGTTGTTCAATAATTCTTACTAAGTTGTGCTGCTAACATCTGTTTCCCATAAAATACTGGTAATATGATAAGAATTGAAAGAATTGTGTGATTACCAGTTTCAAATAACCATTCCAATGATGGTCAACCAAAGATGGCTTTTCTTTCACTGAGGGAGTCATTTGAATGTATGGGGTGTTAAGTCCAAATGGCAGAGAAAGCTAATGCTGGTGGGAGATATGCAAAGGTAAGCTGTGTTGGTTTTGGATGCTGTTCTTTACAGAACCTCTGGCAAATTTAGGAGTTAAGTTATATGTTTTCTCTTCTTAAATTTATCGTTAAGGGTATTTATAATTTATCTAAAGAAATTGATTAGAGTATTCACTACAAAAATGAGGTTGACTTCTTGTTACAGACAGTTTGTGTGGTTGGATTTTTTATTTTTAATCGGTGTTTTTAATATATAAACAGTGGTTCTTAAAAAAAATTTGCCATTTGGCAGGTATAAGGATCTGTTCTGGAAATTGAAGGTTTTAAATGGCCCTGTTTAGAGCCCGAGTAATGATTGGCTAGTCCCCTACCATAAGTTAAAGCCAAATTTTGAAACTTAGTCTGGATTGTTTAGGTCAGGCAAGATGTGCTCAGGAATATTCTTCCCAATTTCCACATGAATTTTCATCTCTTCCACCTCCTTTCATGTCCCCGGTGCTTTGGCCAGGCAAAAGGGAGCTCTCCAGCATGCAAGCAGAGAAAAGGTAAGTCAAGCCACAGGAGGGAAGCTTGGCAAAGCCTCCTTGAGAGATTGGAGTTCTGTTTCACAGAGAAAATCAGATCCCAGCCATGGCAATCCCTTCACTGGGGGAGCCTCTGCTTTCAGATTTTTCAGTATTAGTAGTTTCGCTTGTATTTTGTTGTCTCTGCACACCAGCTTCTTAAAGAGAAAAACCAGTGAGTTCAGGGTGTGCATGTGAGTAGCTAATGGATGTGACTGATGTGTTTTGAGAATTCACCATTCCTTAACTGCTGTACCTTGTGCTCATGTAACCTAGAGTTATGCTTCATCTCCAGTACAGACAGCCTTGCTAGGGAAATACAGGCAAATCTTGTTCAGAGGCAGAGCAGTAGGATTTAAAAAATTGCATCTAGAAGGTGATCAGGAACCTTAGTATTTTCAGACAAAAATGAGCATTGTATTTTTTATATTTTTTCCCATGATTGCAAGCTGTTTCCAGACATGTGGAAACCTGCTTCCATTAAATGAAGATGAAGAAAACAACAAATTTTTATTGTTACTGGGTTGTTTTTTTAAATATCTTTATCTATGGAGTTAGTTATGTGAGAGGAATATATGTGTATATATAAAATCCATAAACATATCTCAATATCTATGAAGAAAGAGCTTAGTTTTTTATATGCAGGAATACATATTTACATATTGATTTATCTCTCAAAGAACTCTGTACAGATACACAGGCACACAAACACAGAGGAGTTCTTTTGTTCTATATATTTGCAAATAATGCCCTGTTAAAAATGGCTCTTTTCAGTCATACAGAAAATGAGTATTTGTTTAATTATTTTTTAGTGTCCATGTTTAATAACACTTGTAAGGCATTGTTTGTTCAGCAGCTTGCAGATGTCTCCTTGGTGATCATATGAGTGTAAATTTGATTTTCATATAGCCCTTCACAAAATGTTTATACCTAAGAGCTCCAGTGGACTTAAAGCTGTATGTGATACTAAACCGAGACACTCTCCGTTTTACTGCCAAGAGTGGATGCCCAAGCAATGCTTAACTACTGTGTAGGAAATGAGTCTTATGCATTTTCTGGATCAACTGGACATCACATAGGTCATTTGGAGTGGAATTAGGCAGAGAACCTGGTAAATCATCCTATATTTATCTGTGCTGCTATGCAGATTCCCATGAAAACTTTCAATCTGGCTCTTTTTTTATGAAAGACGTAATTACAGGCATTGAATCTCTGAAGGAATTTATCTTGGATTTATCCTATCTGAAACTTTTGTTGCTGTTTTTAAGATCAGCTTCTTAGTTTAATGTGTGCTTGAATTTCAGCTCAAGCACTTGACTTTTCTCTTTATATTGTTGTCTTCTAAATCATTGCCTGTGTTAATCTAACATGGGGATTACATAGCCCAGCAGTCTGTAACAGGTATGTTCATAGTCCCTCTCTTTATTTTTTTGTGTAAAGAAAAGGTGGAACAATCTCCCTTTCCTTTTGTATGTCAGTTCACTTTGACTTGACTGTGGAGTTTGCTACTGCTTTAAATAAAGACTTGTTTAAAGTAAGTGAATAATTTCTACAAAGTGAATGCTCTTTATTTTGGTTGGGTGGCTTCTTTAATCATCTTTATGCCATTCCTAGTTATGTTTTTATGTTCCCTTTAACTTATGAAGGCCAAGTTCCTTCTTCAGTGGGCATATCCATTTTTGGACAAAGAAAATAATTCACTTGACATGGGACTTGGTGATGGTCTTGGTTATGTAGTGCCTTGGGCTCTGCCACAGGAAAGGCCCTTAGGAGTGTGCTGTGCTGCTTTTGAGTCATTGTTTCAGTCCATCACTCCTGGTAGTTCCTTGTAAGTAGCCAAGAGAAGCTGCAGGAGGAATGATTAAGATACCACCCTCTGCGCTTTCTGGTGTTGCTGTCTGTTCTAGGGAAACTTTGCTTTATGACTTGCATTCAGTGCCTTCAGGTTGAGTGCTGTGTCTTCAAGCAGTGTGCCCAGCCTTTCTCTACCTGAAGTTTGAACCAATAGCCTTCAGCAGCTTTCCAGCTCTTGCTGTCTTCCAAATCAATGGCTCCCATTTCTGATTTGAAATAGGTTTGGGTGCACTGTGCGGTCTGGTGTTCAGCTAAATGTGTAGGGTTGCAGAGACAAGACATAAGCTCTAAATACAATGATGGAGGAAAGGGCGTTCCTGAAATACATGGCACTCTTCATGCAAAGTTGTATGATGGCCTGTTTTATACTAGCATATTGCTTTGGCCTGGATGAGTGGGCTGTATGTCTGGAATTTGCATTCACCCTGTGCTAGCTTATAGGTGACTTTCAGCATTTATCTGAGACTCCGGTTGCCTGGTATCGCTTCAGTCTTTGTCCTGTTCTAACAGTGAGGACATCTAACTCTCATCATCCACATCAGAAGCTTTAGACGTAGGAGTTCCTCTGTGGCCTGAGGACACTGTATGTAAAGATGACCAAGAGGAATGATATTGTGAGAGGGATTGCTTTTTCCCAGGTGAGGATCAGTCTCCTGAGAAGGAAAGAAGTCAAATGAAGTTCAAGTCCCTGTGAAGGTCTTTGTTCCTTAAGCTCAAGAGTGTAATATTTGTCAGGAATAGTTTCTGACACTTTTCAGGAAAACATGAGTCTGGAACAGTGCTTCAAAACTTACCCTTTGAGATAGGGGACTTCCAAAGGAGGTCTTTTTGTCTTGGAAATCCACAGGAGATAATGATTCTTCCTGTTTATGTCAAGCGTTTTCTGTAGGATTTTTATCTCTTGCGTTACTTCTCCGTGTTTTAGCTGCCATGAGGAACTTCTAACTCAGTCCCTCTCTGAGCGCTAGGAACCCTGTTCAGCTAGGAAGTGTTTTGGAGCATATTTTAGGTACCCAAAAGCTGTCTGGACATAGTCCTTGGGCATCTGCCCATGAGTGGTCCTGCTTGGTCAGGAGGATTGAACAAGATGACCTCCAGAGGTCCCTTCCAGTATCAACCACTCTGTGACTGTGGTGTCCCTCAGAAATCCTTGTAACTGTAGTAATTTCCTTCAACCTGCCCCTTTTAACAGAGTCTTCCTTATTTGTTGACCTTGTATCTGAGGAGGAATGGAGAAGTTTGATTAACTTTGTGACTCCGTGTGGACTTTTATAGGGATTGGCTTATTATTTTTTTATGGTGGGAGTCTACCAGCTGATACTCTCTTCCAATTGCACGTGTCCCTCAGGTAACATAGATGTCATTCATGCTTTAGTTTCCTACTTTGCTTAGGAATATTTCTTGCCTCTATTGTCTCTGCTCTAAGGGAGCTTTCTAGATACTCTTAGGCTGGATAGAGGAATTTCTGTGAAGCTGCTTGAGTGGAATGAATACATACAATTAGAGCAAGAGAGATGCAAGTTCACCATTTTCAAAGTGTACATTTCTCAGATCTACAAAGCCTTCACTTGGTAGTTGCATATATGTTGTAGAGTATCCTGCTATTCAAAGGCTGTTCAAGCAAGATGAATCTTGAAGATTCTTTTTGGGATGCTTCATGTGAACTATGCAGTTTACTCAGTGAGTAGTTATCCTGTTGCTGGTGGAACCCAGAGTATGATTGCTAACGAATCCTTTGTGGAGAGGAAAGGCCATTTACATGTAACTGTATATGGCTGCTGTATCTTGAAGAACCCTTGCATTCAGAAATCCTTTCCTCTGTCTGCCCTGAGGTATTTTGTATAAACTGGGGACAAGCTGCTAGGAATTAAGGGTATGATATGGCCCATTTATACAATATCAGCATTTCTGGTCAGTGCTTCAACTATTGCTATATTGTTTGCATACTTGAGTGATTGCAACTGCCACATTGCTAAACTGTAATTTTTTCAGCAATATAGGCTATAGATTTTGTTCCTAAATAGTTTGTGAAGGAATGTGATTTCTGTGTGTGCCTGTAGTAACAGGGCTTTGCTTTCACTTGTTTTTTTTTTTTCTATGCAGTGTCAGTCAGTGTAGAAAAGCTATGATCCATGCCTTGAGGTGGAACAAAAAATGAAAATATGATCAGTAAGTGTTTGGACAGGGCAGTAAAACACAGGCCACAGACCCAAGCCCAACACTTATGAAATTCTTAAAAATATTCCAGGCTAAATAATGTAGGCCTCTTGACTCTAGATACTTGCTATTTTTTTCATCTTTCTTCAGGTTTGTTTATAATTTGGTTTAAGCAAAGAAAAATAGATGCAAGGCCAGTTCACATTGTTGCAGATCTTTTCTCTCAGTGTCTCTATGTTTCTGGCCTCCAAAATATCTTATGCTCTGATTTTTTTTTTCTTAATTATGAAGAATTTTTCTCTTCTATGTCCTTGATATCCTGTAGAGTGAGAGATGACCAAGTCATCTAATTAGCACTGGATGCCATTAGCGTAATGCATTTTAATTAATCTGTTGTGTTGTGCTTTGTTTTCCTCTGTTGGGTGAAATTTGTTGAAAGTGTAGCAGATCATATTGGTAGGAATAAGAGGTGGATACAAAACCTTGAGATGATACAAATAATAACTAATTTGTATAATTCAAGGTGTTACAGAATACACAAATAATGAGGCTACTTTTATTTTTGCAATTGATAATAAGTCTTGAGAGGTGGATAACTTCTGGGGAAAAAAAGATGCCAAGGTCCAGCAGACATGATTAGAAGGAATATCACTAACTGATTTGCAGTCAAGTGCACTAAGTCTAAACTGTTTTTTTATTTAATAACATAGATCTTAACTACTGTTTTATAGCTAGTGTTTTTGTCAAAAGAGAATCAGCCGTTGATTAAAACTAAAGCATTAAGAAAGACATTTTGTTTATTTCTTTCTTGGAGATAAGCTTGACGGTTTTCCTACTCCTCTGGAACTGGTTTCTCTTCATTATCAGTAAAAGTTATTGTATGGCTAATTACTTGGCAGTTCAGGTTGATTGGAAAATACAGATGTTGCAGAAACAGAAGAGGCTTTTTAGTACTCACTAAATCTAGGGTGCTATATTTTTCTTTTTTACTGTGGTATGTTCAAATGAGCAGGCTTGAAAAGGTTAGTTAGCCACTGGGGATATTAAAAATAAAGTGGAAACTAAATTGTTTGTACTACTTAGACTATTAAAAATGTATATTTTTAAACTAAGTAGAGAAAGAAGGAAAAACACAAACTTTGAATCTGTTTGTATCTATCACCTCAGGGTGGAAAGAGGTGACTTTTAAATTAGTACATTTCAATATAGGAAATCTGGAAGGCATGCAGAAAAAAAATGGTAGTTTTTAGCTTCAGTTTTGTGTTTGATGTAGTCAAATTGTAATTCAAGCAATTGTGTTCTGTAGCCACTGTATGACCTACCCAGCGGCAGCCAGCCCCCACCTTAAAAAAAAAAAAGCCAATTGGCCTGTGTTTAGCTTACTAAATGTCATCTGGATTCAGTAAAATGCAAGTGACCTGCATTGAATTAGTATAATTGTAATACAAACAGAACATCTCATAGTTTTGGTCTCATACAGGAAAAGAGAAAGTTGGAGAGATTTTTCAGTTTGATAAATAAAACTGAAGATACAGAGTTAACTTTGGCTCACAGTTCATTTTACTTTTTGCTGTCTCTTAAAAAAGATACATAGCATCTGAATCTTGTGTGTACTTTTTCTCTTTAGAACATTTTCTGGTTTTGGAAGAATATTCCTGAGGATGTATATCATATCACTTATTAAATAATGAGCAATTGTTAACAATTCCAGTTTCCTCAGACACAATGTTGTTTCAGAGATTTTTTTTTTAAGTTGATTTACCTAACATGTCCAGAATTTGGTATATTGCTTTATCTCTGTCATTTGGTAGGAATTCCATGGCTTTTGAATAGACTTTTGAATTCCATGATGTAGTTTATATTTTTCACACCCTGTACCAGAGAGCAGTGCTTACACATACCAAGCTAACACAGTGCCTTGAAGAACTGAAGTATCAGCTCTGCCACTATATTTTAATTTTAACTCTGACTGTGATCTTGTACTATTCAGTTTGGTTTAAAAAGAGTGTTAGTTTTTTAGAATGTAAGATCAGTGTAATTATAAAAATAATACTATGCCTTGGTTGTACTTCTCTTTTCATTTGGACATTCCCACGTCCAGATTTTACTTTGTAATGCCTCCCACTGCATCATGGCCTGTGGAATAGCAAAAATAGATTTACTATAGTAACTACCTTTCCTTACAGGAAAGAATGTGGCTATTACACTAATTTAGCAATGAATTTTAAGGCTTTACAATATAAATGACATTTATTTGAAAGTAGTAGGGAGAATACTGGAAGCACTAGCAATGCTTCCAGTATTCAATCAACAGTAGCACTGTTTTTGTATGTACCTGGTGTCTGGGAAAGCGGCACCATTGAGTCTTGTATTTTCTCAGTTCCTTGAGAGTCAGCATAGCAGAAACAGGAGGGGTTTTCATTCTTCTGATGAAAGTAGACTGTGCTTTAAGATGTAAGAACTCAATTACTCTTTCATACAAAATCTGTAATTAATTAGTTGTTTTCATTATGTCTGTAGGATGTTGGCATTTAATGTCTAGAATTTTGTAATCTGTCAGTTTAATTTTAGTTCTTAGTTTGCATATTGCAGGTGAATGAATTGTTTTGCTTTGTGCTAGTGGCCAGCTTTTGCTGTCACCTGTTCATCTGTTATTGTAAAAGGTGAAGTAGGAAGCAGCAAACACTGTTGAAAGGCATTGTTCATTTGTGTTTCGTGTTTCTTGTGTTAAACATAACATGGTCATTCTGTTTCTGCACCTAGGCTGACCAAACATGATAATCCCCCGCCCCCCCTTTTTTATTAATACTTTATTTTTAAACTTAATTTATATGAGCACAGGGCAAATGGGAAGGTGGTGGTGCTGAAAATTGTCCTCAAAACACATGCCCAGATTTTGATAATGAAGTTCTGAAACTGCGTTTGTTTATATTTTTTGTAGAATAAAACGCCAAGTTCTGGAACTTCTTGGGTAGTTTATTGGCAACTTTCCTACCATGTAATCTGAATATTCCTTGTTAAAATTTAAACTCATTAGCTCCTCTTCGGTTCTTTATAGACTTTGTCCCTCTTTGAAGTGGCATTTAACATGTTGGGGACTGTTACCATATCTCTCACTGTATCCTCCTCTTTAGACCGAGCAATCCTAATTCATTCAGTCTTTTCTTGCACCGTGTGCTTTTTAAAATATCTAAGCATTGTAGTTACTCTGTTTCAAACCATCTGAGGTCAGTTCACATCTCTGAAAGTTCAATGCCTGAAACTGAGCACAAAAGTGCTGCTGGAGGTCTGACATATCCCAAATAAAGGAGAACTGCCACATATTTCTTGAATACCTTCTTTCATTACTATTGTCTGTGGTTATGTCAGAGATTTCACATTTAAAGTCCAGTAAGTGTACTGCAGCTTTTTCTCACAAATATAAGTTACTCACTCCTTGATTCCTCTACTAGTAAATATAATTGCAAATGCAGTTTTTCCACTTCCTGTCTCATTAAATGTTAGTGTGTCTCTGGATGTAATCATTGCCTTGTTTTCTCAGAAACTGCAGAAAATACTGTGGGAAGAAGAGAAAATATTTTTTTATTAAAGTAAGGTTGATCATTGGAGTTTTCTTGATGGGAAAGTAAGTTTCATATTCGGGTAAAAAGTTGGAACCTTCTAGGCATAATGCATATGAATTTTCAAGATAGTACTGAATCAGGAGTAAAACAAACTATGGTGAAAGAAGACTAAATTAATCACAAAAGTATTCCCTGGATTCTGTCATACTGTGTGCACTTTCTGAAGCATTTCCTTGTTCTGTAGCTGATAAGAAAGTAGTTCAGTGCTGAAAAAAGTAGTTCAGTTTCAAGTTCATGTTCTGGATTTCATGTATTCTGTGACAGGAGTGATAGCAGTGATTTGGGATAGCAGGATGCTTCTGGCTGAAAGGTACAACATTCACAAAGAAATCTTCTCTTCTGATTCCTGGCCACCTATGTGCCTGGGAGATGTCCTTTAGGCTGTGAGGTGCCTAGCTCTTGAGCAAGGATATGCTACAATGTGGGATTTAGTCTGAGAGACACTTTGTGTTGAATTCTGAGCGTTTGAATTGAGTTGGGCAGTGGCCTGAAGTGGCCCCATATCTCTGTTAGGATGATTTTGATTTCCTCACAAAGAGGAGGTGTTGCTCATCGCTATCAAAAGGAAGTTTCCTCCTATACAACAGTGTTTAAAATACTTGTTTTTGCAAGTCTGTGTTAAGTAAAAAATCACTTAGAAGTTTAAACCACTACAACAGATACTTCTTTCTAAACTAAAGGTAGTTTAATTTATTTTTTTTTCCTATCTCAACCCCCTTATTCACAAACAATTCCTCCCCTCAAAAAAATCCTAAAACCTCCACATATACATACATGCAGTACACTCTTCTTTTCTTTCTCTCTCTGCTAAAATTATTCTTGATCACCCAGTGCTGAAATTGAGGGTGCTTTTCAGAATAAGAATAATGAAATAAATTTCAGCTCATTTAGGTTTTCTTTTTGCTGAATAAAGTTATTAGAAATACTGTCCTAGATGGTGTCTGAATGCTGCAGTTCCTTTCAGCTATTTGAAACTTGTGGTTTTTTGTAAGTTTTGCTGACTTTCACTGTCTTTTTTTGTGCTGGTGCTTGGATGTTTTTAAGTCATCAGGGTTCAAATTTTTTTTTATGTCCAAGAACACTAAAAATGTGTAGGCTTTTAATTATTGTGGATGTGAACTTTCAGTATCACCTGTCAATAAAATGTTTAATACTTACACTTTTTAGTACCTATAAGGGGTTATTTGGAATTAGGTATTTTCCTCTGAAAATACCTGTAGATGTCAATAAAAATTCAAAACTGGTAGCTGACTGGGTAGTGTAAACACAAAATCTTGAGTAGCCTGAAATTATTTTTGTTTTCACTTGAAAAATTTCACTTATCTAAAATACTTGCCCCCCTCACTCCAAAAAGAAAAAAAAAACCCAAGGAAAAAAACAAAAAAAACCCCAGTGAAACCAAAGAAGGATTCAGAAACCTCCACACAATTGCAGATTTTTCCATGCTTTGTTTTTCATTTCTACAGACTTTGAAAAGGCATTTGTTGCTCTGCTTTCAAGGATCTAAGTTGAAGGAGGGAAGAATTTTGAGGAGCAGGTTGCTGACTGTGTCTTCTTTCTTTTGAAATGTCACTGACATCAATGACTTGCACCTTGCAGATGAAATGGGAACTTGAAGGTTACACCCCTAAACTAAAAAGACAACGTTCAATTGAATGGCAGAATTCAGGAACATTTTGTGTTGAAGAGCTGAGTCAGGAAATCAAAATAACCCTACTGAATTGGACAGAGAAAGTGAAACGTTCATTTCAGAATAGAAAATGGAAATCTGGGACAAGATAGATGTAAAAAACTACAGGCAGAAGTAATGAAGAGTTCCCCAAATATTATTTAAATATATTAGAATAAAACCTGGAGAAATAGTGATAGGTCTACTGGGCTTGAAGGGAGAAACAAGCGTAAGGAGATCAGTGCAGATAAACACAGTTCTTTCTTTGCATATAACTCCTTTTTTTGTTGAGTAGCTTTCAGATATCTTTGGATAATACAAGTGATGGGTTGTAAGAGTTCAAGAAGCTTTGAAAAATGAAAAAAAAAGAAATAGATAAACTCATAAAATAATCAACTGGCACTAAGTCAGCATGCTGAGGTGTTAGTTCTGGGAGCACATTGGTGGTAATAAATATTTTTGTTACTCATCTGATAAAATGGCTTGATAATGAACAGGCATATACACAGATACCATGATCCTTTTAGCTGAATTAGCAGGGGGAACTTACTCTTTGTCTTGATAATTGCATAGCAGCCAGTACAAGAAATTCTGTCCTTTAAATATATCAGTGGAGGATATGGTAGAAGTTAGGAAATGTGATGAGACTTAAAAATCAGAAGTAAGCGTGTTTAAAACCAGTTATGAAAGACCCCAAACTGAAGGAACTTGTGGCCGTAGAATGCCAACTTGTTCAAGTTGTTGTCACATAACAAATGTTCTGTAATATTCTTTTGAAATTGAAAGCAATTTTTTGGCATCAAAGAATATGTCAATTTGGAAGGGACCCATAGGTTGCATTAGCCCAATTCCCCCTCAGTAGGAAGAGTAAACTCAGAGGTGAATCTGAAGGCACCGTTCTGTTACGTGACGGTGACAACGAGGCAAGGGTGGATTCTTTTCAATACATTTGCAATTGCACTTACTATTGCAAAATGTTTCAGATCTGTATCTTTACATTCTTGACCTGTTGTAATGCTGTCAGTATGTTATGAGCTTACTAGCAATAATAAATATGCAGGTCAATGTAAATAGCTTATCTTTCAGTAACCCATCTTTGCTGTTAATCGTGAGAATAGTCTTCCCATTATGTATCTTTTCTCTGTGTTTATTACCTTATTACTTTACATCTTAAGTTAATCATACTTTGATTTGATTATCGAAAGGTCATTATTCCAGAGAGAAGCTTATGATAGTGAATGGTTGTTAACAGTTGGTATTTGTTTTATTCAGTTTGGTTTTTTTCCCTTGTATTTAATTTTATTTTATTTTTCATGTGCTCCTAGTGTTCATATATGTGATTTTATAATAAAGTCATTTAAATGTAATTTTAACTTATGTAGTATTGTGTACATAGTTTAATCAGTGGCCATTACTAAAAACTATAAAAGTAAGCACAGTAGATTGCATGTTAAATGCCACACATATTTCCCCTCATTAGGACGAAAAATTTTGTCATTTATTGTTTGTTCAGAACTTGCCTGAACTAAAGCTTCACTTGTCCCTTTCTGCATTTAATCCTGCATTGATAATTCTTGTAAGAATCAACTTGGATCAGGTATGTGATAGATGTTTGATGGAACCAGACCTGTTTGTAGTTCTGCACAAAAGGTGTGGGTACACTAGATAATCTTCATCAACATCTGTGTTTGCAGATGGGAGGAGGAAGCAGTGATTTTTAGGATGCTTCTAACAAATAAATCTATTATCTACTATGAAGCAGATTATGAACCGACCTTCTTGACTTTAAACACGTGAGATGTTGTCCAATAAGTTTATTTTTCACTGTGTTGCAGTATTGTAGTTCTGAATGAATAAAACCAAACAAACAGAAAAACCCCCAAAAAGCCACACCAAGAAAACATGCTCAGCAAAGAAAATCCAGTGTAGAATCCTGCTAGTATTTTACCATTCTCCATGCTGATGTTTCATTCTTAGACAGCTGATGAGTTGTGTAACTCAGTCAATGGTGTTTTAAGTGTCTTTTTGAAAGCTGTTCAACAAAGGACGGAGGTTCTATGATATGCATCACAAACAAGAGAAAAATGTGTCTTTCAAGTGATTCTTTGTTTCCAAAGTTACTAAAATTTTGCAGTAATCAATATTTAACTCTGCCAGATTTAAATAGTTTTTTGCACTCTGAAATGTTACCGAGTTTAAATGTGTTTTGGTGTTTGTTTCCTATTTGCTGAACTAAGTAGTATAATTGTGGTTCCAAAAACAATGAAGTCACAAACTGATGTCATGGATCCTTATCCTATTTATAAAAAAGTTTTTCTCTGTAGATTCTAGCAATGAAGCTTCACAGCATGAAAATTACAAAATCACCACAATATGGAAGTCTTTGTTGTGCTCTTCAGTAGCATTTATGATACTGGGGAGATTTGCTGCTTTTTATTACAAGTAACTTATTTCAACTAAATAATAAGAGATAAGTTATTCAGGGAACTAAAAGCCAGAAGACATGGTACCTCTACAAAATTGTTGATCACTTAATGTGTTTGTGGGCTATGTGAAATACAGATACATTACTCTGACTGACCAGAAGAATGAGCTGCACGGATTTTCTGATTAGGAATTTCTATATGTGGTATATGAGCATCTTATTTTTCTTTTGGCGTTTCCTAATTCATCATCATCACCATAATTATATTTTCACGCCAATAAAATTGTCTGTTAAGGAACCTTCTACTAAAAAAGCCCCTGTTTTCAACTTGGACTTAATTTAAAATACTAGGCCCTTTAAGAATAATAAAAAGAAAATCCTGGGCTGACTTGTGCATTTCTTTTCTCATTTAATACCCGGTTCTCAGTCTGGTATTCATTCAACTTAGTTGTAACTGCTGGTGATTGAGCATGGAAGTGCTGCCTGGGAACAAGTATGGTAGAAACTGTGTTGGATTGTCCAGTGCCCAATTCAGAAGTGGCCCCAAAAGCTGCCCTGGCTGATTTTTTCTTCCCCCCATCTTTTATCATACATATATTATAATCTGCCTTGAATTCTGGTTTCACTGCAAGGTGAAGGATTTTTCTCATACCAGTGTGTGAAAGAGGATTCAAAGTAGAATTGGGCTCAAGGTTGAGAGGGGGAGGGATCAGTTCAGGACAAATTTGAAATTCACTCTTTATTATATGCAGGTGAAAACAAACACAGATTAAGCTGATCCTTCTTGCATCTTTAGAGATTTCTTTCTCTTTTTAAAGGTGATTGAATGGTTGAAACTGAAGACTGAGTCATACAATCTAATTCTTTGGTTGTATATTTGCTGTGTTAATCGAGTAAGATTTGTCTTTCTGTCTCAGAAATGTAAGGCAATGTGGAAGGGCATGGTGAGGGTGGGAGAGAGAAAAGAATCGGCCCCAGCTCTTTTATAAGTATGTCAGAACCTGCCCCATCTGTTAAACAATTTTCTCCTAACATTTCCTGCAGTTGGAACTACCAGTTCAGCCCATGTATTTGGTTGGAGTGTAGCTTATATTTGGTGTTTCTTTGTAGCAACGTTTGCCTAACACTGCCTGCATGAGCACTGTCCTCAGCCCCAAGCTGAGAGCTACACTAAAACAAAGAGCTGTGGGAAACTTCTGAGAAAATTACAAGTGGAGTGGAGGTAAAAAAAATACTACAAGTAATAGTTTGGGAAAACATAGGGACTGGAGAAATCTAAGGTAAGATGAAAGAAACATGAAAAAACCCCAAGTATTTCCTGCTTCCATTGGCACCTGGAGTGATTGAAATAGCTTAGTTTTGTTTTAAAATAATATATAGTTATTCTAGGATAGAAATTACCTTTTGGACAAGAAGTGGGGAAGCAAAAATGAGGAATAAGTTCCGGTCAGATAAGTGTTTTGTTTTCATTCCTGGAGATTTGGGACTAGCTTTATAATTCTCCAGTAATTGCTTTGCAAGCCTCTTGAAAGGAAACAAGGTAGTCAAAGCTAAATCGTAGACTGAAAGAGGAAAAGAGCTTAACTTTTCTGCTGAGAAATATGCAAGCCAAAATTAGGTAGTAGAGAGGGAAGATGGAATTGAAACCCAGAATTTTAGGTTGGTTAATAGAATGGAGTGATGAGAGCTGGAGTGAGCTAGCACACATTAGCAAGTGCATGGCATAATTACCAAGTTGGACTAAACAATAACTAGTTTCTGTATGGTTTCTTGTATTACAAAAATGCATCTGATTTTTCTTTTCAGCTAATAGAGCTCATGTGGCATAGTAGGATTTAAAAATGCCTACAGTTTAGCCATTACATAGATATACGTATTTCTGAAGTAGGTGTTTTCAATGAGCGTACAAAGCATACCTGTGGATTTAGAACTCCTGACACTTGAATATCTCCTTTTGTGGCTTTTGTTGCCTGGCATAAAAGAATGATTCACTAATTTCCTCTTTCTTCTCATTGTCCTTTGTGCATGGCCAAGAAGTCAATTCTTTGCTGTGGTTCTTAACTGCTGTGTATTTGATGAAAATAATTGGCCAAGGCAAACATTTTTTTCTAGAACTGTGGAGCTGAGTAGGATTCTAACTTATCATTGCTTACCTGTGGGGGGAGAGGTCAATGTTTATGATCAAAGAGGAGGTACCCATTTTGACACCACATAAACAGAAGTTGGTAGCCTTCTTTTACAGCTGCATGTTTTCAATAGCTACTGCAGAGTTTGCTGTTAAGAGCAGCTGAAGATAAGATCAAAAGTCATCAGTTCAAAGTTCAGAAGAGATCATTAATTTCAAGGACAGAAACTGCTGAATTTGTTAGCCACTGCTTTTTGCCAGAAGTACTTCATGTGTACTGACAATTAATCTTGCATCACAAGTGAATTAGATAAAGCCAGTTACTGAGTGCCACGTTTCCTGTCTCAGTCTATATACTTGTTTGCCATGGCTGCCCACTGAAAATATAAAGCTGATGTTGTAGCATACAATTTTATTAAACAAAATGACAAATTTTGTAAACGTTTAGCAACTATTCAGTACTGAACTAATTTTTCATTAAAATGGTAGTAAACAGTTTTTACATCATTTTGCATGGATTCCACTTTCCTTCAGAATATGAGAAGAATTTTCTAGTGAGGGTTTGATTGAGTTCAGCCAACTTTCATGGCCAGTCAGACTTCTTTTAAGTTATGGATAAAATCTCCTTAAGTTCTCTCTGCCTTCTGCCTATGTTTCAGACACAGACTGAAGCTTCTAGTGCTTCTAGTATGTTAAAAGTGTGTAGAATCAGTTTTTTCCCCTTTTCTGGGTTTATATTTCTGCCTATGCTCATAGAAAAACCAATGAAGAACTTTCACTCCCTGTGAGTTTGGAAAATGTGGTTGAATTGAACCTGGATTTAGAAGACAATAATAGCCTGTTATTGTCAATAGACCTTGTTCTGAATAATCTGTTGCTATCATGTGTAAGTCTTAAGTGATGATATTGGATGCATTTATTACAGACAAAAGTTCAAAAATTTTCATTATTTTGCAGTAGTCTGTCAGAGTTGTATGGCTGTTTTCCCCCCGCTGCAAGTGTGTATTTTTAGAGGAAAACCTGGAAATAATAATATAAAAATGGCACAATATATATAATCTTAGTGTAGGACAAACTTTTTTAAAATATAGGATGAATATTTTTTTCCCAGTTGAAAAATCTGTCTGCATATGGTTCTCAACAGAAGAAATTTTTGCTGTATAGGTAAAATGGTGCATTTTCAATTTCATGTAAGTTTTCAGTATTGTAAGACTTGTTACTTGATTATTTTATTTGTCATCTTTTAGTGTTACCTTAGGACTTTTAGCATGTGCATCTAAATTTTACTTGGCCAAGCAAGTTTTAAAGCTCTGTCTGATGAATGATGAGTGCAAAAGGAAATAGCAATCCTCCCAAATTTCCAAAGCAATTCTCAAATAAAACTAAGTTCACTTAAGGGAGGAGAAGGTGAACTTGACTGTTCACAGCAATTTTATATGTGTGTGTAAACAAGCAGTGCTGTTATTTCTGCTAAGAATTTCTGAAATAATACAATCATCTCTTCAGATTGATGTACAGCAGTAGATTAAATAAGGAGTCTTGTGCTCAGTGGGATACCGTTTAAATAGAGAAAATGTAATGGGAAGTAGTTATATTAGTAGCAGATGGATTTACTTTCTGAATCTTGATCTGAGTAGAAATCCTTGCATACTTAAAATTTGTCTTACAGATTCTTAGCCTGATAAGAAAGATGGATAAAGCAATTTCTTTTTTTTTAGCTTGGCTTCAGCTGCTGTGGTGATGTGTTTTGTTTAGACTTGCTATTGTTTGATTTTTATCTAGGCTATTTTTATGATTCCTACAAATCCCCCTCCAACCTTCCGGAAGCCAGAGCTCTGGTCTGATGAATTCACAGATTTTGTGAAGAAGTGCTTAGTGAAAAATCCTGAACAAAGAGCTACAGCAACCCAGCTGCTACAGGTCAGTATTTAAGTTACTGAGGAAGAGCACATTTTATGTTTGGGTTTTGTTTTTTACCCCTCAAACCCATAATGTTGCGAAAATTTGTAAGGGAAAATCTTATTTTAATTATTATTATGCCTTATTTCTTTTTCACTTTGTAGTCTTTTCTCTGCCAGCTCCTCTATCTCTGCCCCCATTTTATTTCTCTTCTTACTGCTTCTAAAATTAATCATTAAATAGTTTAGGGCTAGTTCTTGCAATTAGTATTGGATCCTTGCTTTGTGATTTGAGGCCCTCAGTAGATCTCAGGATTTAGACAAGTGTTTAGTAACGGAACTGAGCCCAGGTTACCCTTTTGTGTGGACCAGCCATGGGGTATATTCAGTCTTTCCTTCTGGTCATGTCAGATTGAGTAGGCAGGTGTCTGTGTCCTAGAAAGGTCTGATGCAGTGTCATGAATTTGTTCTTGGGCTGAGTTCAGCCAAGTGGGCACTTGCCTGTGTGAGCCACAATTGGCAGTGTAGACCTTTGGAGCAAGGCAGGGCATGCCAGGCTCTCACTTCCTGTATTACTCTCCTGCTAGATTTATTCTGTGTTGAGCTAGCAATAGCAGCTGTTAAATTTTAAGTTCCAGTGAACTCCACTACAAAGAAAACAAAAATTTTGCTAAGTACTTTTTGGTAATAAATCTGTCAAACTGGTAGGTCATGTTATGAAATTGGTAGATCGTGCTATGAATATTTAATTTTATACATTGCAAAATACAAAAATGTTGACCACAAGGGAAGTAAAAATTGAAAGTTATAAGTGTCTGTGTAATGTATGAACCAGTACTTGACACCTTCAGTATGTGAAGTTTGTATGGTTAGCTGAATACAGACTGCTGGATAGAAGAGACTTGCATTAATGTAATGTGGGCAAGTAAGGAGAAACAAAAGAAAAAGCTTCAGTGTACAGTTTCTTTCCCATGCTAACTGACCAGAAAACCAGATACTGTGTTTGTTCGTCAGGAGTCTGTGTTGTCTTTTTCCTCAGCTGGAATTTGGAGCATATGTGATGGAGCTCGAGATGCTGTGAAAATGTTTGAGTAGAAATGAAAGTACTGCCTGTGAGCAGAAGTCATGGAATGAAAAAGAGAGTAATTGAATTAATATATCAAGGGAGAAGATAGATAATAGGTGTAGTGCATGAGGCTTCATCAGTTCTGTTCTTCATGAAACAGTTTTTAAGTATTTATATTTTTATGAAGTGCTTAGTTGTATTTTGCCTAAATTGTATTTGCATATAATGATGCAAAAATCAATTTTTTTCTAACAGCAGGTGTTTATTAGGCAGCAAAATGTGCGAATGGTATAATAAATATTGTCTTAAATTAAGAAGTTATGTTTTAATTGACCTTGAATTAAAAATTAAACTTCCTGCTAAAAGTAAGGGGTTTTTTTACTAGTTCCACTTTTCAGCATCATAGATCAAGAAATATTGTATGACATTTAAAGTATAGGTTTGTTGAAGTAAGCAGCCACAGATGCTCTGGTTAGTGCCATTAATTTATGCTCTCAATTTGTTAAGATTAATTAAATTATGAAACTGAATATCTGAAAAAGTTGGGTTTTCTATGTCAGATCATCACCACTCTATTTACAATTTTCTGCATGATTTCTTTGGAAAATTGTATCCTAACTCATGAAACAGGTATTAAGTGATTACATTTCCCAAGGCTTGAAGTTATTAAAAATAGTTAAAGTAAAATTTTAGTTACTAAGGGGCTGAAAGATACTATGCTGTGTATATTGTGTAGGTTTAGATTTTGGTTACTGTGTAATGCATGATACTGTTTATCACTGAAATCTGTGGTGTTGAATAGGACTTGTAATTAAATCTGGAACACAACTGCTTTAATGATATTACATATTTCAATGATTTTTTTTCCCCTAGCATACATTTATTAAGAATGCTAAGCCAGTTTCAATTTTAAGGGACCTGATCACCGAAGCAATGGAGATAAAGGCAAAGCGACACGAGGAACAGCAGAGAGAGCTAGAAGAGGAGGAAGAAAATTCGGTATGTATCCATTTTTCCTATAATCACCTATACTTTACAGATAAGTTGCTGGTTTTCCCCTACTTCCTGTAGTTGTGTTCAAATACTTTATCAGCTTTCTGTGTAGTTTTAAGCCTATGAATTTTGAGTATGCCACTCTTTAATTATGAGTTATGCTGTATAAGCCAGCTTTCAGCGCTATTCCATGAAATGTCTTAGTAAAAAGCTTTTCTAGGAAGTGGGAAAAGAAACCATGTCAACTTCAGCTATTCAGACTAATATTAAAACCCTCAAAATTGTTTAAGGTTCTACTTTCACAGGTGGACTTCTAGACAAGTGGTTTAGTTTTTAGTTCAGGGCACTTTGCTTGGTGTTTTGGTTTTTTGTTTAAGCCTAATGTACAGAATAATTAATGACGACACTCAGTAAGCAGTGATGGCAGTAACAAGTAACATGAAAATGGTGACAGCACTTCATTCTTCAGGTGACATTGTCAGCATATGTTTGAGGAGAGAAGCAGGTTGTGTAATAAGTAGGTTGCATTTAGAATTGTTTGGCAGTGTTAAGAAAAAGTCTGTGTTCCTGACATTGTTATTCTTCCCTACATGATTCATTTCAGGTTAGTCTTGTGCAGTGCCGCATAATGTGCTTCAAAGAAGTGTATTGCCATACATACAGTGTATGGTCATTCAGGAAGAGCACAAAGAGAAGATGGAGACTGGAATGTTACAGCTTTGAGCAAACAGAAAAGAGCAGTGCAGTAAATGCAGTTTATAGCAAATTGTAGAATCCTGGTTACAGAGTGCTATGTGATGATCTATGTATAGGAATACTTTTCAAGCAGATTCTCTGCAATCTTTTCTATCTCCAATAATCAGTGTGGATGGCTGCATTTTTTTTCTGTTTGAAGAGTATTTTCTGAGAATATTCATAGCTTGTTTTATGAAGGTCGTTTACTCTAAATTGTGTTTGCTTACTCAGTAACAAACAGGCAGGGAAGGCTGAGATTATTTTTGTTACGTTAGGAAATTTTCCTCTGTGTGATTCGACATGCAGAGTTGATGTTTGTGACTTGACTTATTGAATCGTTGATTTTTGAAGATACTGATTTATTACTGACATAAAAATCTGATATCTTGACTAGCTTGCTTTCATCCATACTATTTCCTTCTGAACTAGAAGGAAAATCTTATTTTAATCTTCCTTATTGGGCAATGTTGATGTCTTTTGCATTAACCCGAAATTAAGCATCTGATTACTTAAGTCTGAGGTTTAGATCACATTGCTGGGCACAGTCTGTGCCAGCTAAGGATGTGGTGTACATCTCCCTCTCCCTCTCCCTCTCCTGCATGGAAGGGTGTAACACAAGTTTGGTTCACCTCAACTGAGACAGCATTTAGCAACTCCTCGTGGTTCTTGCATGGGTACAGAAGTCAGAACCTAACAGTGCACTCCCCACTTTCTCCTTCCCTCCATACTTCCCCCAGTTTAGTGTTCAGTGTCAGAGAACCTCAAATCCAGGATTGAGGCAGCAATCTGTTACTTGTGTTACCATTGTAGTAGTTGGGAATTCTGCCATGAGCTTTTGTGGTGCTATAAGGGAACAAGTTGTAGTAAAAAAGACAGCAAGAATCTGCTGGTCACTAAATACAGAAGATAAGTGCCTCAAATCTGAAAGTAACAGGAGTATCTTTGGTTAACAGGGCTGAGAAAACAGAATCATAGAGTGGTTGAGATTGAGAGGTACCTGCAGAGGTCATCTTGTCCAATCCCCCTGCCTAAGCAGGGCCACTGAGGTTTGGCTGCCTGGGACCATGTCCACAACCTCCCTGTGTAGCTTGTGCCAATGCTCCCTCACCCTCATGGTACAAAGAGTGTTTCCTGATGTTCACAGGAAATCTTCTTTTCATTATATGCCCATTGCCTCTGCTCCTGGGCACCACTGAAAAGAGCCTGACTTCATCCTCTTTGCACCTGCCCTTCAGATATTTACACATGCTGATGAGGTCCCCTAGAGCTTTGTGTTCTAGAGGGTGAGCAGTTCCAGCTCTCAGTCTCCCCTCCTGGGAGAGATGCTCCAGTCCCTTGATCATCTTTGTGGCCCTTTGTGAACTCTCTGGTGTGTGCATGTCTCTCATAGTGAGGAGCCCAGAAGTGGACCCAGCACTCCAGGTGTGGTGTCCAGCAGTGTGGGGCAGCAGGGAAGGATCACTCACCTTCCTGCACCTCCTAGCAACTTTGTCTAATGCAGTGCCTAATTTGTCTAATTAGCCACTATTGTTAAAAGATTGGTTTGCTCTTAAAAATGAGTGCTGTTGTAGTATATAGAAATGCTAAGTCATTTTTTAGCATTTAAAATTTACACTAATAGAATGTTAGGGCCTATGAATCATATAGCAGTGCATGAGCAACAACAAACCCAGAACCAGAGGTCAACCTCTGCTTGAAGAAATTGCTCTTCAATATAAGGCAGAAGGTCAGAGCAGTTGGCAGCTCAGCATTTGCGTATCTTGCTCAATTTTTTTTGTGGTCATGATGTAGAGGAGTTCCAAAGACCAGCCTTGCAGAGGGCTAGAGGCAGCCCTCCCTGTAGTTCACAGGATGTGAGAAAAGAGTAAAGGTCTGAAAACTTCACGGGTGAGAAAGGGTAGAGGCAAATTTGAGGCAGAGCTGACTTCTCAGTACTAAATAGTGACAGAATAGGAGAAAGCCATGAAAGTGGGCTTGTGAATGAGACTAGCTAGTCCAGAAAAGAAAGGAAGTAGGAAAACAGAAAGAAGAGCATGACTTCAGCACAGTGAAAGACAGAAAGGGAGAAATTGGAAAATGAAGCTTTGTAGTATTACCTTCAGTGGAGGGATCAGTAGATGAGATTTTAAGATGACAAAAAGAGAAGGATGATAGAGTCTGGTAAAAACTTCAGCAATATGTTCTTTCAGAATGCTTTTATCATCTTTTGTTATATGATGTTGTGTACTCCTTTTTATTTTGCACTGCAGATGCTGACTTCCAGGCTGTAATTGTTTAACTAATATTAATAATTAGCACCAAATTATTTTTACAAGGTCTATTAAGAGACATGCAAGAATATCTTATAACAGACAAGAGGATGTCCAGGTGTTTTTGCTGTTAAGTTTATATTGAAGAATTACACATTTTCAAAAGTTTCTCATTGTAAGAAGATCAAGTAAAAGAAGATTTTTATACCTACTATAAAAAAATAATTTTGTGTATTTTTTAATGCTATTGAGATTTTTTTAATTCCCTGAATTTTCCCACAGTTTTATGGTTTAAGAAAATAATCTGTGACAAGATTTGTAGTTAGGATGAAATATTTAATAGTTATTAAAACTGGTGGTATTTGGTAGTAAATGTGACTTTTGCTATCAGTAAATGTATCTCTAATAATTTTGTGTTGCTTGGTAAGTCTTGAGTGAAAAAAGTTTTGAAATACTTGGCTTTAATAGAAAAAGTGAGCATACAAGTGTTTGAAATTAAGAATATTGATGGTGAGCTGAGGAGGGATTTCCTCGTTGACAAAAACAGTTTTTGGAGTGACCTATGAATATCTTTTGTGTGTTACAGTGCAGAACAAATTTTGTTCTGGTCTGGTTATAATAGTTGTTTGGTTATAATACAGACTTCCTATGTCTTGCAGAAGTTTCAGTGCAGTGCATTTCTTATATCATTGTAAGAAATTCCAGTTTCATTTGAGAGATAACCCAGAATCTTGTACAGTTGCTGTCACCAAAGGTTCTGATCAGCCAGAAGTGCAAACTCATCCAAACTAGGAAACGGCATCATGAACTTGTACCAGTCCCTAGGGGGGCCTACAAGAAAGCTGAAGGACATTTCTCAGGGGCATGTACTATAGGGGTGATGGCTTTTATCTGAAGGAAAATAGATTGAGATTAGATATTAGGAGGAATTCATTGTGGAGAGGATGTGTAGAACAGGTTGCTAAGAGAAGCTACACTAGAACAGGTAGCTAAGAGAAGCTGTGGATTCATAAAGTGAAGAAGCTGTGGATTCATAAAGCCCTATTCATAAAGTGCTGTAGGTCAGGTTTGATGGGAGCAGTCTGATCTAGGTGAAGGTGTCCCTGCCCGTGGTAGGGGACTTGGTACTAGATGGTCTTTAATGTCCTTTCCAATCCCAAACATTCTGTGATTTGTTGAAACTGTTACCATTTTCTTTTCAATTAAACACATTCTCTGTAAGGTGTTTCTTGAATGCATGTTGCTCACATACTGCATAGTGGAAAACTCCTGTACAACATGTTAGGTGTAAGTGAAGCCTGCAGTAAGTGGTATTCTGATTTTAGTTTTGTAAGCTTACTAGGTAGAGGTTAATCAGTGGACCCACAAGTTATTAGAGGAAACCAGGATAAACATCTGAAAGAATAAAATGAAAGCATTACAATATTTGTGTTTGTCATTTTTGAGAAAGAAACAATCAATTCCCCAACCCTACGCTTCACTTCAAAATAATTTGAAGTGAATAATAATTTGACAATAATATGTCTTTCATTTAATCTGGAACTTGTTTGTGGAACTGCCAGAAAAAGAATAAACCAATTTTTTCTGCACTTCTGAGTGTTTATTATTTTCTTTTTGGAAAGGGAAAGCAGATAATATGAGTGCCTTTTTGGTGTAATTGGTATACAGTTTGGTAGCGGATGAAGTCAGCAGTCCAGCATTCAGGGATAAACATAAATAACCCTTGCACATTTCTCTTCCTTATACATCAGTTTCACAGAATCCCATAAGAAATACAGGGCCGCTTGTATGTGGTTTACACGACTACATGATCCTATAGTTCAGATGAAAATTCAGGTCTTGGTAAGTCTGCAGTGATGGCAACAATGCTAGAAAGAGCTAACGACAGTCCCTGTGTTACCTTATGTAGTGGTAGTGGCAGTAAGTAATGCATGTATTTCTTCATAATTTAATATGTGTAAATGGTTTTAGATTGTGTCTAGAATTGGAGTCACTGTTCAGTTGCAAAGTAATGGCCACCTGGCGCTTCAATTTTGAAAAATAACACCTCAAAAATGGATTTTTTTCCCCAATAATACTACTGTGAAAGCCTCCCTGTAGAAGCAGACTCGAACTTTGAGAAATATATATTTAACAACATCTAAAAGCAAGAGCAAATATTGGTGTTAGTGTTAAGTGGAGTCTATTGAGGTTAAAGTTCTCTCATAGGCAGTGAATTAAGTCCATATACTATTGAAAAAGAATGGTTTCAGTTAATGTGTCAGGGGTTTGAATTTATTGATCTAACCCCCAAGGTATTTCCTATGTAAATTGTGAGGAGTTCAGCTCGTTACTCCCTAGTACATGATTTGAGACCCATCAAGAAGTTTCTTATGTTAGGAAATCTGTTTAACCCTAACAGTTACATTTGAATAAGTTTTTGTGCTTTAATACCTTCTTAAAGTCACTTATTGTATAGTAATGGGCACTCAAGTTATAAGTGACTTACATAACTGGAAGTAGAATGGATTGTGTGGATCTGGAGAAATAATCAGATGCAAAGTTTTCACAATTATGTACTTAATTTTCAGGATCAATTCAATTGTCCTTCAGGTGAGGAAGAGTTACATCCCCCCTAAAAATTTTTCCTTTTCACCACAGTCTGTGAACATTTTATAGCGTCAGAAGTTGTAAATGTAAATACTGTAAATATTTTTTACTGTTAAAAACTTTGTATTATAGACCTCTAAATAAATGTCCAGGTTGAATACAGTCTTCATGTCTGTATCCTTCCTGAGAGATATAGTATCATTATAAATAGTGTGCTCAGAATTGATTTTATGCCTGTTATGAGAGCTGCTCATGTGATGAGAATGCCTTGTGACAAACTGACGTGTTTTGATAGGTGCTGAGGTAGTTGTACAGCTTTTTTTAATTAAGCAAAAATCGCAAGTGTTGTGTTCTACAGAAGGTTAATCCCAATATCAAAGTTTAAATGTTAGTTTAGGCATTATGAGGCATGACCAATCTCTTCTCGTGCATTTTTGGAAGTGTGATGTGAAGTGGATGCTGGGGCTGGGCAGCTATATTATGGGAATGTAAAGTAACTCATTGCCTGGCAGCTTACAGAAAACATGTCTAAATATTTGTTTGTGTAGACCTTTAAAGGAGTGAGCTAACAAGCAGCTCTCTCTATGTTTTCTTTTACAATTTAATGTCGCTGTGATGTGAGAAATGTTGAAATCTTTTAGAGTATTAAATCAAGGAATTACTACTTCAGTGATCCCTTTTTTTTTCTTGGGCACTTGATGGGTGACAACTATCAACACCAAAGCCAACTGTCAAATAATCAATTGTTCCTATATTTAGAATTATTTATTCATTCATACGAAGGATTATTTGGTTAATCCTGTATCAATTATGAAAAGTTGGCATCTGTATTTTGAGACTCTAAGAAATAATTGCTGTAATTATTCCTTTATATTTTTACAATATTTATGGTGTTGTTGTAAAGGAACTAGTGAATCATATGTTATTTTGTATTTTAAATCTGATAAACTGTGCTGTACTTTTCTGAAGGTTTTTATATTTGCTTTCATGCTTCTTTCATGTGTTTGCATGTATGTGTTGTACTATATTTATATATATATATATATATATATGTATACATGTAATTTTGTATGAAAGTGTTAAAACTTTCTCTTTCCCTGACATTTTTTCTTCATGCCAAAGAACACTTGACATATGTGTTAATTAGATTTGATTGCAATCCTTTAGGTGTCCTGAAGTTAGAAAAGCAGCATATTGTTAAAACCTACAGCAGTATGGAGCCAGAAACTGGTTATAGGAGGAAT